>NW_014577071.1:17682-31302 GCF_000485595.1 Priapulus caudatus
TGACCTCTTCCTGTTCTGTGACCTTCTCTACAGGACTAACCTCGTCCTGTTCTGCTACCTTCTCTATAGTACTGACCTCTTCCTGTTCTGTGACCTTCTCTACAGGACTAACCTCGTCCTGTTCTGCTACCTTCTCTATAGTACTGACCTCTTCCTGTTCTGTGACCTTCTCTACAGGACTAACCTCGTCCTGTTCTGCTACCTTCTCTATAGTACTGACCTCTTCCTGTTCTGTGACCTTCTCTACAGGACTAACCTCGTCCTGTTCTGCTACCTTCTCTATAGTACTGACCTCTTCCTGTTCTGTGACCTTCTCTACAGTATAGACTTCTTCCTGTTCCTTCTCATTCTCTGCAGTACAGACATCTTCCTGTTCTGGCTTCTCGATAGTACTGACCTCTTCCTGTTCTGTGACCTTCTCTACAGTATAGACTTCTTCCTGTTCCTTCTCATTCTCTGCAGTACAGACATCTTCCTGTTCTGTAAGCTTCTCGATAGTATTGACCTCTTCCCGTTCTGCGACCTTATCCACAGAACTGATCTCTATCTGTTCTTTGACCTCAGTCACAAGGTTTGCATCTACATGGCTTACAACAGTGAGACTATGACAAATTGACTCTTCTGGTGTGCCAATGTGCGATTCCCTCTCATATACAACAGTAGAATCAGCAACATTATTGCTCTCTGCTCTTACACTGTCCATGTTTTCTCCATTGTCTCTCACAGCATCAGCTATTTCCTGGTTAGTGCGGATGAGCAGCTCTTCACCATCGACAATTCCTGCTTCCCTTGCTGCATTCCGAGAATCTCCACTGCTAGAGCGACTCTTCTTACTGATTCTTGTTCCATCTGGTGCGTGACGCCTCTTGTTATCTTTAACCCTCTTCTCATTGGTCCTACTGCTTCTGCTCTTTTTATGCTTTTGCCTCAACTTTGTCGATATCCTCTCCGTATCGTCCTTCTCTGAGTCGCTGCTACTACTACTACTGCTGCTGCTACTGCTACTGCTATTGCTGCTAGAACTACTAGATTTGGAAGTTTTCTTTGAAACCTTCTTTGTCTTCTTTTTGATATACGAATCACTGGAGCTGCCTGAAACTTTCTCGTCTTCTTTCTCGGCCGCGACTAAATTTTCAGCATTGGCACATATTTCCGATTCCATCCGGCACATCGAAGTTTGATCATCTGGTGCGTTGCATATATTACTCTCGGCTGCGGGTACAGACACTGGGGAGTCAAATGATGACACATGCTCATGTACGACGGTTGTGGACGTTTCTGTCACCTGCTCACCTCCTCCAGTTGACATAAAACTCATATAACTTCTACTCTCCGTTATTCCGCCTCTCTCGCATGCCTCTGTCTGCATGACAGCTGACTGACTGTCGCCTGTTACAGCAATCGCGCGAGAGTTCTCTTTCATCACGGCAGTGATGATGGATTCACTCTTCAGCATTATTTCTCCTACGGATATTTTTTGATCGGTGCCTTCATCCTCCCGGGCTGGTAGCGCAGACGTGGCAGCCAATGCATTATCATCATCATCATACTCCACTTGCATCTCTGCCGACTGGCTAGTGACCACGACTGCAGTGTCATCTAGGCTGTGACCTTCATCATGTTCAGCCTTGTCTTTATCATGGTCTCTTCCCAACGAAGCTGTTACAGTGTAGACGCTTGACTCGTCGCATGCCCTCTCTTCCCTTGTGTGAGCCTCGCACGGCGCTGCTACTATGTCATCCTGGGTAGACGCCACGGGTAAACCTGCGCCGCTGTCGTCATGCTGGTCTGCCTCGTAGATGGTCTGCCTCTCTGTGGTACACTCGATCGTCGTTTGCTGTTCCGAAAATCCTTCTGCCTCGTGGATGGCCTGCACCACCGCCGGACACTCGATCGTCGTTTGCTGTGCCGAAAATCCTTCTGCCTCGTGGATGGCCTGCACCACCGCCGGACACTCGATCGTCGTTTGCTGTTCCGAAAATCCTTCTGCCTCGTGGATGGCCTGCACCACCGCCGGACACTCGATCGTCGTTTGCTGTTCCACAATGCGTTCTGCCTCGCACCTGCCATCGACGTTGACCGCGGACTGCACCTCCTCGCGATACTCGAGTACTATTTGCTGTTCTGTAGGTGCTCTTGTCTCGCGTCTGTCGTTGGCCTCGGGTTGACCAGCGTCCGGCCGATACTCCGTCCTGTACTGGACATCACAAGGGGCGTCGTCGTCGTGTTTCTCCGGGCTCTCGGCTCGGCACATCTCGGTCACGAGGTCGGGAGAACGACAAGGCTCGTCGCCAACTAAACTAGCGCCACCTGGCGACGCTTGGATCGCATGCAGGCTTACGTCGTTAATGGCGCGCGCGTCGCTAAGGTCGTCGGCGGACGACGACAGAACTGCCTCGTGCTCGTCCTGATAAATAACAAGCACCACTGAAGCTCTCCGTCGCGGTGGTCCTACGGGGCTATACGGTGCGACACGGCAGGCTAAATTCATCTCTAACGATTTGTCACTTCTCAACAACTGATCAACATTTGTCTGCTAAACAATCCTCGCTGAACTATTGAGACGAAAGACTAACAAAGGAGCGTCTGTGATAAGATTCTGTGCTGTCCTAGGCATAAAGGTCCGTCAAACATACATAAAAACGTGAGCGTACATGCACACACGCAGACCACGGGATAAACTGTGCAGAGAACCATTTCTCACTCGGAGTAACTTGCTACTATATAGATTTACCAGAGCACTCACATGTCTCAGTGAAGTGATGCTATCACATGCACAACGATTGATGAATTTTCGAGAACGATTCCGATATCTCTGCTTACTAATTTCAACCAAAAAAAACGGTGCAACGTGGGTAGGGGCGATGAGAGGGTTGCAAGTAAACACGTCCGATTTGCCGAGTTTTCACGTTAAAAATATTTCCGGTGATCCAATTTTTGCTGAAAACATTTTATACGACTTTTTTACATTACACTTGTTTAGTAAATTTTTCGATGCATCAAAACCAATAACTTCAGTGTGATAAAATAATCAGATATCCATAATCAGGTGAAAATTTCATTGAGACCAGATAATCTTTACCAAGACCATCACACGAGGAAATCACATCAGCGGACGTATTCACTTGTAATCCGCTAACGACAAAAGGATGCGGGGTGAGACTGAACAACAGGCAGATGTCAGCACTTACTGTGAAACGCTTCGGTCTCGCCTTGGTCTTCTCGACCTTTGCAGGCTCCTTGCCCTTCTGTTCGAACATATTCTTCAGCTTGCGCGCGTGATCCATGTCGGGCAGGTTGTCGTCAAAGTCCGTCGCGACGTCCGAGCGCACGACGTTCGGGTCTCTGTCTGGTTCCGCGTCGTCGTAGACCTGTCGCGAACGAGTGGCGCCACCTGTACTCACATGTCACTACTAAAATCCATCACGATTTAAATGAAATTAATGCCCGTGAATGAAATGCTACCCCGACGAATTAAATTGTTATCGATGATATTAGTTGATATTAGTGATGAACTTGTATTCATCTATGATCTATCTTTGCCCAAAACATGGTATGTGACATTAAGTGTCATAGTGGTCCACAAATGAGTGCAAGATTTTAATCCGTAAATCTGACACAAACACAATGACAACAATCTGTAATGCTGTCAACAACAACTACGATAATCGAGAAAAGGTTTACAAATATTAGAGTTGCCAGTATATCATTTGCACGAGTCAGGGCGATTACTGTGTTAAGAAGGTTCTTACCATGGTGGCCTCAGATCCTTCGGGAGGAGGTGTGATAGCTCGTGGAGGAGGAGGGCCAGCCCTCGTTTCCTCTTTCTGCTCTTCCATGCTCTTGAACCTACGCGGTAATAAAGCCGGATTGCGTTACGTAATATTCACAATAATTACCAAACTTTAGATCTATAGCTACGTTCTGTCAGTCGCGTTGCGCATGCATTCAATCTCCAAAACTAATCAATAGACAGCTATTTGCTGCTATTATGCTGCACAAAGAAAGACATACTATCAAATTTGTGCGCAAAAAAGTTATTGCAAGATGTCTTTTTAAATATAGCACGATGGTCATGACATGATGATGTAGGTCATGTCAGTCGCGTGTGCACGCAGTAAATTCCGAAATCCAGTAAACAGCTAATGATATGTTGCGCCAAGAAAGCCATACTTTCAACCTATAGAAGACATTATGTCTGTTATAGAGACATATTTTTGTTATTGAAAATAAACTTTTTCGACATAACACGATAGACGAGCAGCAGATAGTAAGCGAGAACAGATAAAAGTAAATATACGTATGAAAACACGTATATAGGTAGACAGACGCAGATGGACCATACCTGGCGAGCATGCCCTGTTTCGACTGTCTTATGCTCTGCAATTCCTTCTCTCGCTCAGTATCCAAGTGCTGTATGTGAACGTCGTCATCATCATGCACCATCGTGGGCTGAGAGCCCTCTGGCGGTGGCGTAAAAGCTCGTGGAGGCGGGGGTCTTCGCTCGCCTTCCTCCTGCTCCTAAGAAGGGCGCACGAAATCGTTAAGGGCCTACAGGGAACGTTTTTAGTAGTAAGTGTTAACTAAAGATTAGCCCGAATGCTAATAGTGTTGTTGATGACAATTGGGAAGATCTATAGTTGATCAAATCACATGCGTAGCGAATCATAGATTTCAGAAAAAGCATTATAGTCGAAGATGAGTCCAGCCAAGTCTGCAGACTTGAATAAAAAGTTGAGCCTGGACACATGCGAAGACCAAGGCGAATGTTATACTAATAGCAGCTGTAAATCACAGCTAGAAGAAGGGGCCATTCATGAACAGCATCGGCGGAGCTCGTAGCTATAGAGTCAGAAGAGAAAGGCTAAAGAGAACGATCATGCATTGAAGCTAGCCAGTCTCACGCAGCGCTGCAAAACAAGTCACGGTTAGTTCGATCAACGGAAGCGCTACCAAGACAAGTCACTGGATTTCTGCTACACTTTGATATTTTGACACGTTGATTGGATATTGCTGAGAGCACTTATCCTAGAGTAATGTGGGTGGGACGAAGGAGACTTCATATTACAGACAAGGCCCCGTGAATTACTCCTACCCAACATGTTTACATGGACGCATATGGCAATACACATACCTACTTACATAATGGATAAGGGTCGTATAATATACATAATATGTGCATCTCACCTTAATTTATATACAATTGTTGAATCATTGTATCTGATTATCTATGCTCATATATATATATGCTTGACATTAATTTGTAAAGAGATATTTATCTAAAAGAACATGTAACGGAAATCCAGTGGCCGTCTGAGTTGACGGTTAGATCCATTGTATTTCACTCTACTGACGTGACCTGTGCATCAAAAAGAAATCAGTTTATGTTAATGTTATATATAGCAAAACTTAGTATATGTGCACTACCAATGCATATCATCATTACAGCCACTAATTAGAAAACACCGGCAAGTAAAATGAATTCAGATAATGACGACATGAAGCTGTGAAAGTAAAATGTCTGTACAGATTAACCAGGTACTCTTGGTCATGAAAATGTGTTGTATAGTTACAATTTCTATCAGCGATTTCCTTGCCTATAATCCTACATTGACTGCTTACCCCTACGTTACTAGCATGCAGACAAACAACAACATCAACGTAGGTTCAGCAGCCTATGTAGTTATTACCATTGCAGTACTCATAACCTACGGTTAGCAGGCCATTAAAGTTTTCTACGTGGACAATCCACGCTATTTAACACAGCTACTCCTCTGGTAGTCTACATACTACTATGTGCTTATGCCGAGGAAGTACATTGAGTAACATTCTATTAAGTTGACAATTTTTAATAGACCCATATTGCAACGAAAGACCGCGACGAAGACTGATGTGTGTGCTCAACATACATAGTTTGTTTCCTATGGGTTATGAAATTCCTCAGACGGGCTTATGAGCTAAGAATTCCCTTAAAATATATAGCTACAACAAATATAGTGACGTATCTGTGTGATGACATGTATTGTTTCATGTGGTTTCGTCTAGAAGGCGGACAAACGCAGTGTGGTCACTACAGACTAATCACATCTGACTACAGACTGGCATCGATGTGATGCGGGGATGCATGAATGCTGTGATTACCAAGCCTTGCCACTGTTTCACCTCTGTCCTTGCTCGCTGCGGCAGACAGCACGAAGTGCTTCCAACTCTGCTGTCATAGCCTCGTCTGTACCTGAGTAGTGACACAGAACAGGAGAAGAAAGAGAAAAGAGGGTGCTGTTAGTGTCTTGTACCGCCACCAGGAAAGTGTTAGCTAGCGCGAGGGTATCCACAGGGAGGTTATTGATTGGTCCTTCAACATCCTCCAAAAGACTCTGTCACTTGATGCATGATGATGATGGTGTGATGATGATGGTGATGATGATGATGATGATGATGATGATGATGATGATGATGATGATGATGATGATGATGATGATGATGATAATGATGATGACAATGGCAACGACGACAACAACAACAACAATGACAATGAAAACGACAATGACGACAACGATTGCAATGACGATGACGATAATGATGACAGTTATGATGGCGATTACGATAACAACCATGGTGAAGATGACGATAACGCTTGCACAAAGCAAGTAGAGTAATAACGATGAGCCACAAGGTGAGGAGGCTGCGTAAGATTAACGCACCAAAACCGATAAATAGTTAGAATAGTGATATATGTAGTATATCATGTATGTATGTATGTATAAATATGTATGTATGTATGTATATGTAGTAGTACGTTGTATAGTGAATATAGATGAATAGTAAGAACCGATGAATGCGTAGAATAGTTGTTAACAGTAAAAGCCACGCTCCGGACAAAATGAACGCGCACGCTCGAACAACAACAACGCACGCCACGCTCGGACAACAACAACGCACAGCCACGCGACGGACAACAACAACGCACGCCACGCCCGGACAAACAACAAACGCACCGCGCCACGCTCGGGACAACAACAACGCACGCCACGCTCGGACAACAACAAACAAACGCACGCCACGCTCGGGACAACAACAACAACGCACGCCACGCTCGGGACAACAACAACAACGCACGCCACGCTCGGGACAACAACAACGCACGCCACGCTCGGGACAACAACAACAACGCACGCTCCACAGGATAAGAACGCACGCTCCGAATTCGACAAGAACGCCACGCTCGGGACCGCGCCGACCGCCGCCGTCGTCGGATCGCTACCTTCGTCGTCGTCTCGTGCGATGTTTGCTCCATCGAGTGGAACTTCTGCCGCGTCGACGCCGCGCTGCTGCGTAGCAGCTCCAGCTCAGCTAGCGTCTCGTCGGTCGCCGCCGGCTTGCCGTCGCTGTCGTCGTTCGCCGCGACGCCCTGCTCGAACTTCTCACGTAGCGACCTCGCCTCGCGGATCTGTCTCAGCTCGGCGGCCACCTACAAGCAGAGGGGGTCGACGTGAGTCGACGGTGGCGCCATCTATGGGCGTGATTTGGTTGCCAGGGGGCGTGATTGGCGGGGGTGCACCAGTGTTCTCATACTGGATGTACATCAAGAATCCATAATTTAGAGTTCATGTAATCAAGGGTCTCTATTATGGACTCTTGATGTACATGTAGGAGTGATCGCTAAAGTTTTTATCTTGGGCGGACAAGATCGCATATTCGGCGCGTATGATGATACTTAGATGAAAATAGATGATAATTATAATCATTACTTTATCATTATTTGTTCGATTTACATCGGACGTTAATTGCACACGTGCTTTGTGCACCGGTGTGCTCACACTGGATGTAGGAGCGTTTAGTAGTCGGGTAGATTTTTTTCGTAGTGGTGCGTGATCGCAAATTCAGCGCGTGGGGGAGATTAGCTCTTAATTACAATGATTACTTCATCATTGTTTGTTTGATTTACATCGGACGTTAATTGCACTCGTGCTTTTCTGTGTGAGGAAATTCCTGTGGATCTGCTGATTGCAAGAGAGGGCAAGATACGTGCACTCAACGCGTCTTCCTTTATGGGGACTTTCCAATCTTCCTTTATTTTGATATTATGACATCGAACGTCAATTGCACTCGTGCTTTCCCGTGTGCAGCCTGTGGATCTGCTCATGACAAGAGCTAGCAGGAGGTGTGCACTTTCCCCACCTTCCTTTGAATTTATTACTCCATCGGCAATTTCACTCGTGCTTCCCAGTGTGCAGACTGCCGATCTACGCATCACAAGAGGACTAGCAGGACTAGGAGCTAGCAGGACGTGTGCACTCACCTCGTCTTCCTTGTACACGGCTGGTTCGGGGCCCGTGTCCTCACTAACGATCTGTGTGCCCTCTGGTGGAGGTGTGATAGCGCGCATCGGCGGCGGTCCGGCCCGGCCCTCGTCGGCTGGGTTCTGCTCCTTTTGGCGGAAGACGTCGATCTTGCTACGCGTTCCCTTGATCTCGTGGAAATCTGTCGCGGTCTGACGAGCGGAGGCGAAATCGCGGATGTAATGCAGTGTGCAAATGGTGGGTTTTGTTCTGTCTCGCGCTTCTCTCTCCTCTTCCGCGCTTACTCTTAATCTGCTTTTCAATCTCCCAGCTTCCCCCCCCCTCTCTCTCTCTCTCTCTCTCTCTCTCTCTCGCTCTATCGCTATCTATCTATCTATCTATCTATCTATCTACTTGACATTAATTTGTAAAGAGATATTTTCTAAAAGAACATGTAACGGAAATCCAGTGGCCGTCTGAGTTTGACGGTTAGATCCATTCTATTTCACTCTACTGACGTGACCTTGTGCATCAAAAGAAATCAGTTTATGTTAATGTTATATATAGCAAAACTTAGTATACGTGCACTACAATGCATATCATCATTACAGCCACTAATTAGAAAACACGGCAAGTAAAATGAATTCAGATAATGACGACATGAAGCTGTGAAAGTAAAATGTCTGTACAGATTAACCAGGTACTCTTGGTCATGAGAATGTGTTAGGTATTAGTCTACAATTTCTATCAGCGATTTCCTTGCTATATCCTACTAATTGACTGCTACCCCCTACTTACTAGCATGCAGACAAACAACAACATCAACAGTAGGTTCAGCAGCTATGTAGTTATTACCATTGCAGTACTCATAACCTACGTTAGCAGGCCATTAAAGTTTTCTACGTGGACAATCACGACTATTTAACACAGCTACTCTCCTGGTAGTCTACATACTACTATGTCTATGCCGAGGAAATACATTGAGTAACATTCTATTAAGTTGACCATTTTTAAATAGACCCTATATGCAATGAAGACCGCGATGAAGACTGATGTGTGATGCTCAACATACTATAGTTTGTTCCTATGGGTTATGAAATTCCTCAGACGGGCTTATGAGCTAAGAATTCCCCTAAAATATATAGCTACAACAAATATAGTGACGTATCTGTGTTATGACATGTATTGTTTCAGTGGTTTCGTCTAGAAGCGGACAAACGCAGTGTGTTCACTACAGACGATCACATCTGACTACAGACTGGGCATCGATGTGATGCGGGGGATGCATGAATGACTGTGATTACCAAGCCTTGCCACTGTTTCACCCTGTCCTTGCTCGCTGCGGCAGCAGCACGAAGTGCTTCCAACTCTGCTGTCATAGCCTCGTCCTGTACCTGAGTAGTGACAGAACAGGAGAAGAAAGAGAAAAAGGGTGCTGTTAGTGTCTTGTACCGCCACCAGGAAAGTGTTAGCTAGCGCGAGGGTATCCACAGGGAGGTTATTGATTGGTCCTTCAACATCCTCCAAAAGACTCTGTCACTTGATGATGATGATGGTGATGATGAATGATGATGATGATAATGATGATGGTGATGATAATGATGATGATGATGATGATGATGATGATGATGATGATAATGATAATGATGATGATAATGATGATGATGGTGATGATGAATGATGATGATGATAATGATGATGGTGATGATGACAATGGCAACGACGACAACAACAACAACAATGACAATGAAAACGACAATGACGACAACGATTGCAATGACGATGACGATAATGATGACAGTTATGATGGCGATTACGATAACAACCATGGTGAAGATGACGATAACGCTTGCACAAAGCAAGTAGAGTAATAACGATGAGCCACAAGGTGAGGAGGCTGCAATAAGATTAACACACCAAAACCGATAAATAGTTAGAATAGTGATATATGTAGTATATCATGTATGTATGTATGTATGTATGTATGTATAAATATGTATTAATGTAAGTATGTATATGTAGTAGTACGTTGTATAGTAAATATAGATGAATAGTAAGAACCGATGAATGCGTAGAATAGTTGTTAACAGTAAAAGCCACGCTCCGGACAAAAAGAACGCACGCTCGGGACAACAACAACGCACGCCACGCTCGGGACAACAACAACGCACGCCACACACGCACGGAATCATACATAAACCACGCACACGCTCGTGAACAACAACAACGCACGTTTCGTTGACCGCCACGCTCGGGACAACAACAACGCACAGCCCACGCCTCGGGACAACAACACCAACGCCTTCACGCCACGCTCGGACAACAACATACGGCACTGCCACGCTTCGGACAACAAACGCACGCGCACGCACGGAACAACAACAACGCACGCCACGGCTCGGACAACAACAACGCACGCCACGCACGAGAACAACAACACACGCACGCCACGCTCGGGACAACAACAACGACACGCCACGCTCCGGACAACAAACGCACGCGCGCACGCTCGGGACAAACAACAACAACGCACGACTCACGTCTGCCGGTACATACAACAAATAGCGCAACGCTCCGCACGATAAGAACGGCACCGCTCCGAATTCGACAAGAACGCCACGGCTTGGGACCGCGCGCCGACCGCTCCCGGTCGTCGATCGCTCGCCTACTTCTGTCGTGTCGTCTCGTGGCGTGGTTTGCTTCGCATCGAGTGGAACTTCTGCGCGTCGACGCCGCGCTGCTGGCGCTAGGGGTCAAGCTCACAGCTCAGCTAGCGTCTGCGTCGGTCGGCCGGCCGCTGCCGTCGGCTGTCGTCGTTCGGCCCGGGCGACGCCCTGCTCGAAATTCTACGTAGCGAACCTTCGCCTCGCGGATCTGTCTCAGCTCGCGGGCGAAGCTACAAGTGCAGGGGGGTCGACGTGAGTCGAGCGGTGGCGCCATCTATGGGCCGTGAATTTGGTTGCCAGGCAGGGCGTGAATTGGCGGGGGTGCACGGGTGTTCTCATAGCTGGATGTACAGTCAAGAATCCATAATTTAGAGTTCATGTATCAAGGTCTCTATTATGGACATGCTTGATTAAGCATGTAGGAGTGATTTCGCTAAAGTTGTTTTATCTGGGCGGACCAAGATCGTCGCATATTCGGCGCGTATGATGAACTTAGATGTAAATAGATGATTAATTATATTTATCATTACTTTATCATTATTTGTTCGATTTACATCGGAACGTTAATTGCAACAGTGCTTTGTTGCACCGGTTGTGCTTCAACACTGGATTGTAGGAGCGTTTAGTAGTCGGGTAAGATTTTTTTCGTAGTCGGTGGCGGGATCGCAAATTCAGCGCGTGGGGGATTAGCTCGCTTAATTCACATGATTACTTCATCCCATTTTTGTTATGATTTGAGCATGCGAACGTTAATTGCACTCGTGGCTTTCTGTGTGAGGAAAATCCTGTGGTATCTGCTGATTGCAAGAGAGGGCAGATGCGTGCACTCAACGCGTCTTCTTTATGGGACTTTCCGCAATCTTCCGTCTATTTTGTATATTATGACATCGAACGTGCAATTGCACTCGTGCTTTCCCGTTGTGGGCAGCCGTGTGGATCTGCTCATGACAATAGCGGCTAGCAGGAGGTTGGCACTTTCCCCACCTTCCTTTGAATCATTTAGTACTGCCATCGGCAAATTTCACGTCTCGTGCTTCCAGTGTGCAAGACTGGCGCGATCTAGCGATTGCACATAGAGGACTTAACAGGAACTAGGAGCTAGCGAGGACGTGTGCACTCACCTCCGTCTTCCTTGTACAGGCTGGTTCGGCCCGTGTCCTCACTCAGCGATCTGTGGTGCTCTCTGTGAGGTGTGATAGCGCGCAATCGGCGGCGGGTCCGGCCCGGCCCTCGTCGCTGGGTTTCTGCGCTGCCTTTTGCCGCGAAGACGGTCGATCTTGCTACGCGTAGTCCCTTGACTCGTGGAAGTCTGTCGCGGTCTGACGAGGCGGAGGCGAAATCGCGGATGTAATGGCAAGTGTGGGCAAATGGGTGGTTTTGTTCTGTCTGCGTCGCGTGCTCTCTCTCCTACTTTCCGCGGCTTACTCTTAATCTGGCTTTTCAATGTCTCGCAGGCTTTCCCCTCTCTCTCTCTCTCTCGCTCTGTATCTCTATCTAATCTATCTATCTATCTATGCTATCTATCTATCTATGCTATCTATCTATCTATCTATGCTATCTATCTATCTATCTATCTATCTATCTATCTACTATCTAATGTAATGCTATCTATCTATCTATCTATATTATCTATCTATGCTATCTATCTATCTATCTATTTATCTATTTATCTAATCTATCCATGCTATCTATCTATCTATCTACCTATCTATCTATTTATCTATCTATTTATCTATCTATCTATCTAATCTATCTATCTATCTATCTATCTATCTATTTATCTATCTATTTTATCTATCTATCTATCTATCTATCTATGCTATCTATCTATCTATCTATCTATCTATCTCTCTCTCTCTCTCTGTCCTCTCTCTCTCTCTCTTTCTCTCTGCTCTCTCGTCTCTCTCTCTCTCTCTCTCTCTCTCCTCTCCTCCCTGTCTCGCTCTCTCTTCCGCTCTGCTTCTCGCACCCCTCTCACTTGCTCTCTCTCTCCTCCCCCACTCTCTTACTCGCGCTCTCTCTCTCTCTCTCTCTCTTCTCTCTCTCTCTCTCTCTCTTCCTCTTTGCTTTCTCTGCTCGCTCCCTCTTGTCTCATCCCTTGCTCCTCGCCCATTCTGTATCTATATCTCTCTCCCATCTCTCTCCCTCCCTCTTCTCGCCCATCACTTTCCCCCTCTTCCTTCCTTCTGCTATATACGTACTTCATCAGTAGTGTAAAACGCCAACCGGACACCGTACCTTGTATGTTTTCCGGCACCTCGGGCTCATTGTCCTGTACGGGCTGGTCTCCGTCCGGTGGTGGGGTGAACGCTCGTGGAGGCGGTGGTTTCTTCTCTCACCATCAACCTTGTCATGTGTCATTGAGGGAAATTTGGAATTCGCTTTAGCAACGTAGAGACATTTAGAGGGAAAAGCTTTTAGAATAGTTGCGTGACGTATGGCTGGGAGCCTCAGTAGAAAAGGGCGCGTGGTTAGTGTGTGAATTTACTCCCACCACTCTAGGAAACCCGAGTAAGAGGCAGGTGGTGAATATATTTGTCACGGGCTGTGATTTTCACATAATATAGAGATATTCCTGTGGATCGTGGGCGAGGTATGTGGCTTGTACGAGTCAGAAAAGAAGTGCATTCTTGACTGATGAAATTTTACTTCTAACAAAAGCGCGATTGCGCAGT
>NW_014577071.1:31327-49028 GCF_000485595.1 Priapulus caudatus
TGGTTGTCACTACAACTACACATCTGACAGAGAAAAAAAAAAAAAAAAAAAAAAAAAAAAAAAAAAAAAAAAAAAAAACAGACCTGGGCATCGATGTTAATGGCGGGATGCATGAATACTGCTATACCAGCCTGCCACTGTTCACCCTGTCCTTGCTCGTCTCGCGAGGCAGCAGCAACGAAGTGCTTCCAACTCCTCTGTCATAGCCTCGTCCTGTACCCTGATAATGACAGAACAGGAAGAGAGAAAGAGAACAAAGGGTGCTGTTATTGTCTTGTACGCGCCACCAGGAAAGTGTTAGCTAGCGCGAGGGTATCCACAGGGAGGTTATTGATTCGTCCGTCAACATCCTCCAAAAGACTCTGCACGATGAGATATGAGATGGATGTGAAAAATGATAGGTGAGATGATATGATGAATGATAAGTGATGATGGAGATGATGATGAGATGATGATGATGATGATGATGACACAGGCAACGACGACCAACAACAACAACAACGACAATGAAAACGACAATGACGACAACGATTGCAATGACGATGACTACGATCAGATACAGTTATGATGGCATTACGATAACAACCATGGAGGATGAGAAACGCTTGCAACAAAGCAATAGAGTAAATAACGATGAGCCACAAGGTGAGGAGCTGCCAGTAAGATAACGCAACCAAAACCGATAAATAGTAGAATATGATATATGTATGAACTGCATGTATGTCATGTATGTATGTATTATAAATTTGTATGCATGTTAAGTATGGTATATGGTAGTAGTACTTGTAAGTAAATATAACGAGAATAGTAAGAACGCGATAATGCGTAGAATAGTTGTTAACAGTAAAGTCCGCAGCTCCGGACAAAACGAACGCCACGCTCGAACAACAACCAAGCGCACCGCCACGCTCCGGAACAACAACGACGCACGCCACGCTCGGGAAACAACAACAGCGCACGCCCACGCCTGCGGACAACAACAAAACGCACGCCACGCTCGGACAACAACCAACAACCACAACGCCACGTCTCGGACAACAACAACAACGCAACGCCACCTGCGAACAACAACAACGCACGGCCACGGCTCGGCACAACAACAACGCAATGCACGCTCCGCACGATAGAGAAGCACGCTCCGAAATTCGACAGAACGGCCACGCTCGGACCGCGCCGACGCACACCGTCGCGGAATCGCTACCTTCGTCGTCGCTCTGCGATGTTTGCCAATCGATTGGAAGCTTCTGCCGCGTCGACGCCGCGCTGCTGCGTACAACGTCCAGTCAGCTAGCGGGTCTCTCGGCTCGCCGCCGCTTGCCGTCCGCTGTCCGTCTCGCCGCGACGCCCTGCCCGAACTTCTCACGTAGGCGACCTCGCTCGCGGGATCTGTCGCCAGCTCGCGGCAACCTACGAAGCAAGGGATCGACGTGAGTCGACGGTGCGCCAATCTATGGGCCGGATTGGTGCCAGGGGCGCTGGGGATTGCGGGTGCACCGATGTTCTCATACTGGATTACATCAAGAATCCTATATTAGAGTTCAGTAACAGGTCTCAATAGGACCTTGAGTACATGTAGGAGTGATCGCTAAAGTTTTTATCTTGCGCAAGATCGCATATCGGCGCGTATGATGTAACTTAGATGAAAATAGATATCAATTATAACCCATTACTTTATTCTTATTTGTTCTAATAATTCAACATACATCGGACGTTAATTGCACACGTGCTGTGCACCGGTGTGTCAACATGATGTAGGAGCGTTTATAGTCGGTAACGATTTTTTCGTAGGGTGGCGGATCGCAAATTCGCGCGTGGGAGATTAGCTCTAAATTACCACTATTACTCATCATTGTGTTGATTACAGTCGACGTAATTGCACTCGTGCTTTCTGTGTGAGAAATCCTTGGGATCTGCTGATGCAAAGAGAGGGCCATAATACGTGCACTCAACGCGTCTTCCTTTATGGGAGCTTTCCAATCTTCCTTTTTTTGCATATGAATCGAACGTCAATTGCACTCTGCTTTCCGTTGCAGCCCTAGTGATCTGGCTCAGACAGAGCTAGCAGGAGTGGCTGCATTTTCCCCCACCTTCCTTGACATTTATTACTCTATCGGCAATTTCAGGCTACGTGCTTCTATGTGCAGACGCCGATCTACGCATCAACAAGAAACTACAGGACTAAAGGAGCTAGCAGCGACGTTGCACTCACCTCGTCTCCTTGACACGGCTGTTCGGGCCCGTGTCACTCACTAACGATCTGTGTGCCCTCTGGTGAGGTGTGAATAGCGCGCATTCGCGGCGGCCGGTCCGCGCGCCTCGTCGGTCTGGGTTCTGCTCCTTTTGTTGCGAAGACGTGCGACTCTCTGCTATCGCGTTCCTATATCTCGTGGAAATACTGTCCGGTCTGACCGAGCGTGAGGCGATAACGCGGATGAATGCAGTGTGCAAATGGGGTTTGTTCGTCCCGCGCTTCTCTCTCCCTCTTTCCGCGCTACCTTAATCTGCTTCAACTCGCCAGCTTCCGCCCCCCTCCTCTCTCCTCTCTCTCTCTCTCTCTCGTCTCTCGCTCACCGCTATCTATCTATCTAACTACTATCTACTCGTATCTATCTATCTATTATCTATCTATCTATATATCATCTACTTATCTATCACTACTATCTATCTATCTATCTATCTATCTATATTATTATCTAATCTATCTATCTAATCTATCTATCTAATCTATCCTATCTATCATCTATCTATCTATATCTATCTATTTATTATTTATCCATCTATCTATCTATCTATCTATCTATCATCTATCTATCTATCTATCTTATCTACTATCTATCATCTATCATCTATCTATCTATCCTATCTATCTATCTTTCCTCTCCTCTCTGCTCTCTCTCTCGTTCTCTCTCGTCCGTCTCTCTCTGCTCTGCTTCGATGTCACTCCCCCCGCTCTCTCTCTCTCTTTCTCTCGATCTCTCTCTCTCCTCTCTCTTCTTCTCTCCTCTGCTCGTCTCGCTGTCTCGCTGTCTCTCCCCTCTCTCTCTCGCGCTCTTTCTCCTTCTCTCCACCCCCTCTCACTTGCTCTCTCTCCCTCCCCCTCTCTTACTCGCGCTCTCTCTCCCTGTTGCTCTCTCTCTCTCTCTCTCTCTCTCCCCTCTTTGCTTTCTCTCTTTCCCTCCTTTTCTCTCTTGCTCTCTCCCTCTCTGTAGATCTATATCTTTCTCCATCTCTCTCCCTCCCTCTCTCTCCCCATCACTTTCCCCCTCTCCTTCTGCTTATACGTTCTTCATCAGTAGTGTAAAACGCCACACGGACACTTACCTTGTATGTTTTCCGCACCTCGGGCTCATCGTCCTGTACGGGCTGGTCTCCGTCCGGTGGTGGGGTGAACGCTCGTGGAGGCGGTGGTTTCTTCTCACCGTCAACCTTCATGTGTCAGTGAGGGAATTTGCAATTCGCTTTAGCAACGTAGAGACATCTCAAGGGGAAAAGCTTTTAGAATAGTTGCGTGGCGTATGGCTGGGAGCAGGTAGAAAAGGGGGCGTGGTTAGTGTGTGAATTTACTCCCACCACTCTAGGAAACCCGAGTAAGAGGCAGGTGGTGAATATATTTGTCACGGGCTGTGATTTTCACATAATATAGAGATATTCCTGTGGATCGTGGCAAGGTATGTGGCTTGTACGGGTCAGAAAGAGTGCATTCTTGACTGATGAAATTTTACTTCTAAACAAAAGCCGATTTCCAGTTTACTAATTCTGTGTCAGACGATATAGATTTTGAACATGTCATCAAACGATGTCCTCGATAAGAATAATAAAGGTCAATCTCTTGTGTCGGCATACGGCCTATTAATAATGCATATTGAAATAAACAAACGCCTCTCGGTCATAAAATAATACATTTACAGCCCGCAAGATGGCACTAGGTGGTCATTGTCTGTAATTGAGGGTACCTACTGTGTATGGACTACTGTACTGTGTAGTGAGAGAATTCTACCTGTAGCAGGACAGCTCATAAGCAAAAATTTCAACCACTAGATGGCAACCGGCAATCATTACCTGTAACACTCGCAGCTAGGGCCTGCATAGCTCGACCAATCGGAGCGCTCGCAGCTCCTCCCAAAGTGACGCCTCGTCGACCGACCAATCGGAGCTCAGGCGCTAAAGCTGATGCTGTTTTGTGGTTGCATTATTTAAGCTGGCTATCGTGAGTGGATGGTTACTGGTAAGGGTTAGGGTTAGGGTTAGGGTTAGGGTTAGGGTTTAGCTTTATATTTATCAGCTTTAGTGCCTGAGCTGTGAGCGCTCCGATTGGTAGGTCGACGACGCGTCACTTTGGGAGGTATGCAGGCCTACCTGTAACTATCTCAATACTTAGTTTAACTAAGGAGACTGCACGAGTTCTGACAATTTCATTAATCGCGTTGTTACTTGGTTTGATGGTAATTAATAAATTGAAATGTTCGCAGTCAAAGTAACGCCTTAACCACTTTTTATAGCAAAACACTATAACGTTTAATTAATAAATTTCAGATTAATCCTTTCCTTCGTGAATAATGAAAACGGCAAAAATGCACTACTAGAATAAATATATGAATACGTGATGTTGAATTTGTCAAGTTGATGTTTTTTGGTTTAAATATGACCTGAAACCTACATGCCATAAATTCAGCCACGATGGCAAACAAACAATTAAAAATCGAGCATTTTACAGTAAACGTTCATAATGACCTTCATGACGTTTCATATTTCACTTGCCCCTTAAACTCGTAGATGCCAATTTCGTGTTATACGCCTGCTTAGAGTAGGTATGTAATTAGATAATTAGATGATTAGAGAAGGTGGAGAAGGTATGCGAAGGAACTGAAACGGTCATCTTGAAACAATAATCACTTTAAAGCAATAGGTGATTAGAAGTAGAGCTATTCTCGGTTCAAAATTAATTTGGTCGAATAACTGTAAGAGTAGCAGAAGATGTAGCGAATAAGTATGAGAATACTAAGTCTTGTTATTCATATTATTAACCCAGAATTCACCAGCACCGAGCGAGTGTAATAAGTAAAGAGCAGCAGGATTAAAATAGTGATTTTTTCTCCATTTATTGCAATTTTAACAGTTGCTACACCATACACAGGATACAAAAGATGTTATATTAGTAACTTAGCAATCAGACATTCGGAAGCAAAAAAATGAGACATGTAAGTAATTCATTAATAGTGTTAGTCTAGAACAATTATAAAATATTAGTGCGTTATAGATTGACATTCACTCTCATTCAATTTCAAAGTTAATCGTCAAGATACTGAATTAACATGCACACGCGCGCGCACACGTGTTCCTGCCTACAGCCCCCCACTCGCAGGTCAACATAATTAGTAGGTGTTATATTAGACAATTCATTTATCTATGTACAACAAAGGGGACATCGAAAACATTCTGTACACATTCACTGGAAACTGTCAACGGCGTTGAAATAAAATCGAGGGGATTACATATGGCTGGATCGATTCACACGCGCGGAAAACGCGTAGATTAGTAACGTATACTCTTCGCTTGTAGTAAAGTATGTCCAGTGTTCATCAGTCGACAGGAAACATCAACATGTGTGAAGCGTTCTATCATTCACGTATCATTTGCCTACACGCACGTGTGCAGTATCACTTTGTTTTCATGCAGCTGTGGTGTACAAACATTTGCGTTGCATTCCTGGAATTTGTACATCCGATTTACAAACCTATATTTGCAGCGCCCTTCGTCGTTCATGTATTTGTACTAAACACGCGCATATTTGAAGCTTTCTCCGGGTTTATATAGCTGTGGTACACAGAATCCTTGCCTATGACCAGCCCTCCTGATATTTGTGCCTAAACGTGTCACTTGTGAAAACTTGTATGGAAACTTGAAAGAGAGAGGACAAGTAGAGAATGTAAAGCTAGGTTGCGCAGGGATATATGAGTTTCTTGTCTGTACGTTTAGTGGTCGTTACTGCACAAGAATCATGGCAAATAAAGTATACTTTCATCCGAATAAGCATAGAGATAATCTCAGAGCATCTACTTATACCTGTGACCTGGGGTGTCATCTTGACACCTACATACATCGATTACATGCACGGGTAGTTGATGACCTTTGACCTGTAAGGCGCATCAATTTCTGGGCGTTTTGACCTTTTACTATGCTTTGTGCAGGATAGTAGAAGAATTCGGACACATGATACACGGGGAGTTACAGAAGTCCATGGTCTATTATCTATATGATGCCAGTGGTCTGTAGTAACGATGATCGAACAACTACTAGCTAACGATTCACACTACACTTAACAGATGGCGCCAGCAGTTACAAGTGACAACAAGTCCTATCGCTTTTTCATGCAGATGATGTTAGAATGCTGTATAAGGCAATGTGTTGCACTACGTCAGAGAGATGGCGCCACCGTTGCTCGCCGACAACCTACGCGCCGGGTTCTCGCTGTACACTGCCATTCTATCCCGCTTTGCGCGACATAGGGCGCCGCTACTCCTCGCGAGTTGCAGTAATTACTTCACGGACCCCCTCAAGTCCATCCACGGACCCCCTCAAGCCCATCCACGGACCCCAAAGTGGTCCACGGACCACAGGGTAAGAACCCCTGTCCTACACAGTCAGCATGAGCATGCTTTACAAGGCCATGTTTTCCTGCGATGCACGACAGATGGCGCCACTAAATTCCCGCCGATCTGAAATTTCAGAGTCCTGCCACGCGACGCTGCGCTACATTCATTTCCACGCGCGACCTATAACCAATTTCCGGCGACCCTCCCGCGCGAACCAAGCCGTACGAGGCTGTTACTCCACCCCGCGACATATGGCGCCACTAGTACTTCTTTCTGACGATCTGAACGTCGCGCTCGCCGTCGTCGTCGTAAGCGACCGACGGCATCGACCGGCAGCGCTGCGGCGGCGACGGCCCGCACACGCCGCCGTCGTCGTAGTAAACGACCGCGTCGTCCGCGACCGGTTCCTCTAAGCTGCGGAACCGCGCGAGCGCGCTGTGCTTCGCCTCTCGCAGCGTGTCCATCTCCCGCAGCACCGCGCCGCGCTCCTCCGTGATCTGGCGCCCGCGGCGGCGGCGCCGCGCCGCCTCGTCGCCGGGCGACGGCGGCTGCGGCTCGGCGAGCGACACTTCGCGGATCTCGTCGCGCACCTTCTGCAGCGTCTCGTCGCTGCTGCTGCTGCAGCAACTCTTCTCCGGAGAGCAGAGCGCTGCCTTCGCCGCGTGCACGGCGTGCGCGCGTTTTACCTGCTTCAGCTCCTTCGACACCTCGATGTAGTCGGTGTCGTCCTCCGACTCGAACGAGTACGGCGACAGCTGCTCGCCCGCCGCCGTGTCGTCGGCGTACGCGAGTTTCCGTGGCGACGGCGTGCGGTCCTCCTCGTCGGATGTCGCGTGGTTGGTGATGACGACCGGTCTCCGTGGCGACGACCTCTCTTCGTCCGAGTATCTCGGCGATGCGAGGTCGTCGTCGGCGAACTGTCTCCGTGGCGACGACGCGAGGTCGTCGTCGTCGTCGTCGTCGACGCGATGTTTCCGTGGCGACGCCGACGATCGTGCGTTTATGTCGGCGATCGCGTGGCTGCTGTAGGAAGGAGCCTGCGAGAAGTCCAGCGTGGCTGGAGGCCGTCTCCCTCCTCCCTCCTCCTCTATCGTCTGGAAGCGGCGCAGCGCGGCGAGCTTCGCTTCGTGCGCTTGCTCCTGCAGCATCCTCTCCTCCTCATCCTCCTCCTCCTCCTGCTGCACGGGCGCGCGGTCCGGGGGAAGCTCGAGTGAAGGGTGAAGGTCTTCGATCCACGAGTCGCGGCTTTCCTCCGGGGGAGGAGTGATCGCGCGCGGCGGCGGTGGCGCCATCTTTTGCTGCTCAGGACGCTTCCACCCGCCGCCGCCGCCGCCGCGTTCCAGAGTCTGGAACTTCTGCAGCGCGGCGACGCGCGTCTCCCGCGCCGCCCCCAGGGTGCGCTGCAGCTCCGCCTGCCGACGCACGCACTCACCGTCCTCGTCCGACGACGACGAATCGGTATCGACGATTCCGCGGATGCTCGCCTGCGGGGGCGGGGTTATGGAGCGGAGGGGCGGAGGCTGAGCGTGCTCGGTCTGTAGGCCGCTCCCGCGCTCTATTGTGTGCCACCGCGCTCCTCCTCCTCTGCCGCTTCCCTTCTCGATCGTCTGCCACTTGAGCAGCGCCGACTGCTTCGTCTCCCGCGCATGCGCGAACGCCTCCTTCAACTCCTGGTCGTCGCGGCGACCGGTGGCGTCGCCCTCGCTGCCCGAGCTGTCTGATCGCGCGCGTCCGAAGACCAACACGCCGTCCGGTGGCGGCGTGATCGAGTGCAGCGGCGGTAGCGCCCCCTCGCGGCGGTCGCCGCGGTCGGTGACGTCGTCGTCGTCGTCGCGGCGACCGCGCTCGAGCATGCGGAAGCGCTGCAGGGCAGCGTTCTTCGTCGCGCGGCCCAGCTCCCGCGCCTCGCTCAACTCCGCCGCGCGCGTGTCCACCTCCTCGACCTCCACGGGTTCGGCGACCCCGAGCACCATCGCGAGGTCGTCGTCGGCATGGTAGTCGCGCGGAGGCGTGATCGCGCGCACGGGCGGTGGCGCATCCACCGGCGCCCCCTGGCGATTGCCCTGCTCGAGCTGCTGGAACTTTGCGAGCGCCGCCTGGCGCGTGCGCCGCGCGCTCTCGATCCGCTCATCATCGTCGTCGGCATCGTCGAGGTCGGACGAGCGGCGGTCGCCGGGCGACACCTCGTGGCCCGCGTCCTGGTACGGAAGCTGCACGTTCCAGCGTGGCGGCGGTCGCGCGCGCGGCGCGTCGTCGCGCGGCGGCAGAAACGCCTGCGGCGCCCCCTGCATGCTCTGGAAGTGAGCGAGCGCGGAGCGCTTGGACACATGCGCGAGCGCGTGGGCTTCACGCAGCTCTTGCTCCCGCTCAGCCTCGCGCGCATCCTCCTCCTCTTCCTCGTCGTCCGATGCGGGACTCAACCCGTTGAAGTCCGGCGGCGGGGTGATGGAGCGGATGGGCGGGGGAGCGGCGATGCCGCGGCGCGGCGCCAGGATGTCCTGCTCCTCGGCTCCACCTCCGCCGCTGCTCTCCATGTTCTGGAATCGCGCGAGGGCGGCGCGTTTGCTCTCCTGCGCGAGCGCGCGCGTCTCCTCCAGCTCTCGCTCCCTCCCCCGGGCATCCTCCCCCTCCCCCTCCTCCTCTTCCTCCTCGTCTTCGTAGCCGGTGAAGTCGAGAGGCGGCGTGATGCAGCGTACGGGAGGCGGCGCGGCGTGTTCGTTGTTGTCGTCGCCGGCGGTCGGGGAGCGCTTCCACGCGTCGCCGTTCTCCAGCAACTTGAAACGCTCGAGCGCTAGCCGCTTGCTCTCCTGCGCGTACGTCTGCGTCTCCTCTCGCTCCACCAGCCGAATGTTTACCTCCTCCTCCTCCTCCTCCTCCTCTTCCTCCTCCTCCTCGTGCGTGGCGTAGAGGGGCGGGGTTATCGCGCGTACGGGCGGGGGCGACCACCGATCGTGGTCATGCATGCGGTTAGTGTGGGGCGACGCGACACTCTCCAAACCCTGAAACTTGGCGAACGACTCGGTGCGACGCTCCTTCGCGTGCGCCATCAGAGCCTCGATCTCGTGCTGCGGCGAGGTGGCGGCGCCACCGTCGGAGTCGTCGTCGGACATGCTGTCGGCATGCGCTCGCTCGGCATGCAGTGTGGACGCATGCGTGTTAGTGGCGTCCGCTTCGATGCCATCGTCACCTACCTCGTCCGGCTGGCTCTCGAGGTGACGAAACTTGGCGAGGAGGCTACCTGTGGCCTTGATCTGCGACAGTTCGGATGCGAACTCGTTCTCGGTGTTCTGCGGCTTCGGCTGGTACTCGAGGTCCGACTCCATCCTCTCGCGTTCTTTCCTCAGTCGCTCAAACTCCTCCTGTGATGGGACAGAGAGAATGGCAATGGCTACCAGTGCAGAGTTGTTACATAAAGTGTAAAACAGCATACTACACCACGCGTAATAACGTGCGCACTAGAATTACTACTAATAAGTCATTAGAAAACAATAAAATTATATCCTAACTCCTCCTAGGGAACACAGAGAATGGCTTTCATTGAACAGTTGGTACACAGAATCTATAGGGGTATAATCCACCACGTTTAATGCTCGAATATGTGTCATTAAAAAGGAATAAAATTATAGGTGAACTGATCATCATATAACCAGCCAATAAGATGAAATTGACAGTGTTATCCATACTTTTTACTAATAACTATGTAGCATTTTCTTGTGTGTATATTACCTGTAATTAGTGTTACCTATGCCAGTTACCTGCAATTACTTTAGTTACCTGTATTTTGCGCTGTTTCTCGGCTGTGGCTGTGTCAGTGCTGTCACTAGCCTGACCTTCAAATTTGCCCTTGAGATTACCGAGTCCCTCGTAATCGATCTTCTCCACGCTCTTTTTGATTTCTTTCGACTTTGGACCCTCCTCGAACTTGGATTTCATCGACTTCACTTCCTCACTTGAAATGATGATCTATAGAGAGATGGTTTCAGTTAGTCGTGGTTCATGATGCCTCGATAGCTGGCACTCAGGGGCCCGTTGTCAGAAACAAAATTAGTCTTAACATTAGTCTTAACATTGACTTTTTCTCTTAGACCGTCGACAGAAACGCTGCCAAGTTACGAGAATGAAAAATCGTAGCAGATTTCCTCATGACAATACAAAACAAAGTGATGTCGACGGTCTTGGAGAAATTGTTAATGTTAAAACTAATGTTAAGACTAATTTTGTTTCTGACAACGGGCCCCAGGTTATTCACAGTTATGGAGGAGAAGTAGGAGAACAAGATACTCGCTGGGTAGGAGGAGGGTACATGGATGCAATTAGAGCAAGTCAACGCTGCTGAAACTGATCCTTCTCCTCACCTCCTCCCATTATACTCAGCTGCTCCTCTTAAAATCTCCTCCTCCTGTTGCACTAACCTCCTCTTACACTCACCACCTCCGGTCTCACTCACCTCCTCCTTTTATACGCATGGGCTCCCGTTATACTCGCCTCCTTATCGTATGCATGGTGCCTCCTCTTACACTCGCCTTCTCCATGCTACACTCGCCTCCTTCTGTTACACTCCCCTCCCCCCTTATACTCGCCTCCTTCTGTTACACTCGCCTTCCTCCTCTTACACTCGCCTCCTTCTGTTACACTCACCTCCCCCTCTTACACTCGCCTCCTTCTGTTACACTCACCTCCCCCTCTTACACTCGCCTCCTTCTGTTACACTCACCTCCTCCTCTTACACTCGCCTCCCTCTGTTACACTCACCTCCTCCTCTTACACTCGCCTTCTCCATGCTACACTCGCCCCTCCCCTCTGTTACACTTACCTCCTCCTCTGTCGTTCCGTTCTGTGTAGGCACGCCGTCTGTGTCATCACCAAACTCGCCCAGCAAGGCTTCCGATGCGAGTCTGCACGAAAGAGAAACGTGCAGCCAGTAAAAAAACCAGTAAGGAAACGTACAGCCAGTAAAAAAAAACAGCCATAAACCCCCACAATAATAATAGCCATTTATTCCACGCGTTCATCCACTTAGTGTATTAACACGCTGACCGGTTTTCCATGCTGCTTCTGTCTGATATCTTAATCCCTCAAGGGGAATTATCTCTCGGGATTAGTAAGATACCCGTATTTTATAGAACGTGTGCGTCGGTGACAGTAAACGCATTACACCGTATACACCGTACACGCAGTATACACCGTGCATATCGCTGCACGCCCTCACCTACGCGCCTGCAAGTGATCGAACAAATTTTGCGGGTTTGCGTTCATTTTGCGTTTTTTTTTCATTTTGCGTTTATTTTGTTTACATTTTGCGGGTTTCTAACGCAAAAAAACACCAGCAACGTCGATCGATAAATCGCGCATGAGAGGTTGCTGAAAAGAATATAACTTCATGGCACAGCCATCGTGATGGCTATTGTTTCCCTTTGTGTGGGTTGATGGCGCTAGCATATCAACTAGCGGATACCGTTCAGTCCTCACCTCACGGACAATCAGTTTATAAATAATCAAGGTTATAAATGGACTAAGCTTTTTATATGATTATAAGATATAATGGATCAAGCCATTTATAAGCTCCTGATATAATAAATGTATTATTATCAGACTCCTGGTTGTATTAACGGCCGATTTCCACGCAGAGGGATATGACGTTATCGTTATGGGACAGTTGATTGTATTGTATATTTTGCTTTGCCTTCGCGCAGGCTCAAGATTTAATAATTATCAGGATGTAATTATCAAGGTACAATTAATAAATATGAACGCCGATAAATACTATGAATTTTTCTTCCAGGAGACAGAAGTTGCCATATTTCCTGCTGTGTGCGCGCGAACGTGTGTTTTTGCGTTGGGATGTCATTCCAGATAAAGGCGTAAACTAATATCGGACACGACAGACGCATGTAATAGTAAACGCCTTACAGTTGTGAGAAGTTCATCTAGCGAGCTTATACCCACCACCCATACATATCCACTCATACACGTAACTGGCTATTTCAAGAGTAAAATAGTGCTTCTCTGCGTATAATTTCTTCTCGGCAAATGCGCGTAGCTAAGCAACATTGCGGATGCGAACCGCGCCAAAACGTATTGGAATTGTTGTTGCGCCGATTCACGCTATGTACACGATGGAGTCGTGGAGAGCCCGACCACAGGCACTTAGAGCGTTTCAATAAAATATAATGCTAAATAAATACGAAATCTATTTACTACCAAAGTCTTAATGTATCTATACTCTCTTTCACCTATTATTGCCGACAATTTCCTGCAAATGCCGTCCAAATACTCATCTGCAACAATTTGAACAAACGCTGGCTGCCGCCATGGCTGCCGCTGCACACTGACACATAAAATGTCGGCAATAACAGGTGAAAGAGAGTATAGAAACATTAAGACTTTGGTAGTAAATAGATTTCGTATTTATTTAGCATTATATTTTCTTGAAACGCTTCAAGTGCCTGTGAGCCAGACTAGGCTCTGCGACTGTTTCACGTCACACTTCGACACGTATAGTGAGAAGCGGGAAGGTAACTCGGGGGTGGGGGGCTAGAGTCGTGGAGGGTCTGTGTGCTAGCTAGAAGTAGTGGTGCCCACACGAACGCACGCGGACAAGCGACGCTCGTGAGATGCTCACAGTAATATATATAGACACACACTCGCGCAATAACACACGCACGCACACGCGCATACACGCATACACGCGCGCAATCACGCACGCATACACGCACACACACGCGCTCGCGTGCACACACACACACACGCAAGCACGCACACACGCACACACACACACGAACACACACATCTCGTGTTCTCACAGCGCACGCACACAGACACGCGACAGTAATAAAGAGCAGCTGCTATTCGCGGCCAGTTAGCTCTAGATATAGTGGCATATCACATGTGCTTTTGAGGCTTGATTCTCATTAATAACATAATTGCTATTGATTCTAATGTTGGCCGCTAGCGACGCTATATGTGGAATATGCGGTGCGAATACTAATTAAGCAGGCGGTGTACACTAATTAATTATTCTACGGCTGAACCCGCCGTACGATAGTGTACTGTATCCACTAGTAGAGTTCGGTTTCAATGCTGTACATTCTATCAAGAGTAGATAATAACACATGTGTTATTATCTACTCTTGATTCTATCATAAATAGTAAATGACAGTCTGTGGTCACATGGAGAGTTGAGTTTGAACGCACGCTATGCGGCCTGTGGGCGGGCACGTTGGCAATCCCACTACAGCGCCAAATCACTAAAAGCTTTCCTCTTAGCAGACACATTGCGCCTAGATACGAGATAGAGAGAGAGAGAGAGAGAGAGAGAGAGAGAGAGAGAGAGAGAGAGAGAGAAAGAGAGAGAGAGAAAGCGAATAAGAGAGGGAGGGGGAAGGGAGACAGACAGAGAGGGAGAGAGAGAGAAAAAAGAAAAGAAAAGAAAGAAGAACGAGAAAAGAGAGAGAATGCTCACGTATTTAGCATGCCCGCTGTTTCTTGATGGCACCTCGCGACGCTTGCTGTATCTCGCGGCGGTTCGGCCTGCTCTTTTTCTCTCAAAATCTCTCGGCATGCTCGAAGCGGTCGAACTTTGACTTGAGCTTTCACCACCTGCACGACGCAGAGAAACAATCAACAGTGAGACATACAGACTACTCTAGTACAGTGACAGCAGCCTCTCGATTGATGATTAGTCTCGGGTTGTTTGCCCATGCAAGCATTACATGTCACCCGGCGTTACACTCAACTAGCACAAGTTCACAGTAGTCACACATGTTACATACTCACATGTCACAGCTTTAACAGTCACACATGTTACACTCACATGTCGCAGTTCACAGCCACCATGTTACTACCATGTGCACACGCTTCACATCACCATATGTTTACCACTCACATGTGCACAGTTCACAGTCACAGTAAGTCACACTGTTACACTACATGATCAGCAGTTCAGCAGAGTTCACGTAACACATGTTCATCACATTCACAGTTCACAGTCACACATGTACACACACATGTCACAGTTCACGAGTCACAGTCACATAACATGTTACGCCCTGCACAGGTTGGTACAGACAGGGGTGTGATCACGGTTCGTGTTCTTGTCAGCATACACACGGTGGATGAAGCATAGGTGTTTAACAAGTTTATACTGCCGGTTAAATCAAGATCGCACCAACTCACCGACAAATTGCGCTTTGCCTAAACGTGCGAGAAGTGGAAGGTCTGGACTTGAGAGTCTAGCTGGCGGCGTACACAGGAAGGTTTAACACCAGGATGAGACGGTATAAACGGTTCAGCAACAGCGCACATACGCGCGCAGGCGTACGCGCACTGAAACATCAGCGGGAGGCGGAGAAGACACGTTATGCGGACCGTGATACGTCAACATGGTGACGCAAGTGTGATGCCTTTCAATGAGCGCATCGGGCATGGTAGTACGTCGTGTCGGCGCGGCTGGGCTGCCTAAGCAGACATCGCCTCTCAGGCAGCTACCCATTAACCACCTGTCGTAAATGTATGACGTCAGGGGTGAGTAATGGCAATTTTTTGATATCGTTAATTTGCTCATTATTCACCACTTGAATTGACGTGTAATATAGAGATACAGCCCCTTCATAGCTGCGATAAAGAGATGTGCACTGAAAACGACGACCACACACACCACACAGCGCACACACACACACACACGACACACACAACACACACACCACACACAACACACACGCCCGCGCGCGGCGCGGCGCGAAACAGATACAACACACACGACGACAACACACACACACACCACACCAGCGGCCACAACAGCACAGCACACACACACACACACCACACACACACACAAACAGATACACAACACACGACAAAACACACAAAAACACCACACCACACCACACCCACACGCAAGCACGCCGCACGGCACGACTGCCCGGCCGCACGCACAACTACACACCAACACCACAGCATCGATGTAGCCCGCGCAAGGTCACCTGTTGTGCTCATAACGCAACGCAGCGCACAGGGCCTGCCTACCTGCTGGCATTTTCTATACCTCCCACTCGACGAAGGCATTGCTGCTCGCGCGATCTAACGCAGTCGATCGGAGGTGGGCAGACTACGCGGTGGAGTTATCCGGCTTCGTCCGCACCGCGACGAACGAGGAGGCAGACGACGTGTGAGCACGCCGCGCGTCGCCGCGAGCAAGAGCGGAAGTCTAACTGCATGCAGTGGCGACCAGGATAGATTGAGGCCATGAGCGAGAGCGCCTCTGTCGTGGAGTGCGGACGGAAGTAATCAACCCGCGCTAGCTTACGGGCGGAGGAGGGCGAAGCACTTGCTACGTCTACAGCAGGCGAGGGGGAGGAGGAGGGGAGAGGTGGCGGTGGAGGAGGAGGAGGAGTGGAGGAGGAGTACGGAGGCAGGTGGTGGTGGTGGTGGGTGGGAGGAGAGGTGACTGTTGATGAGGTGGAGGTGTAGAGGAAGGGAAGAGGGAGGAGGAGGAGGCAGGAGAGGAGGAAGGAGAAGAGGAGGAAGAAGGAAGGCAGTGCGAGAGAGAAGAAGGAGGGAGGAGGGAAGAAAAGGAGGGGGACGCACTCTTGTTCTACTGCGGTGTAGCGGCTTCTTCCAGCAGGCTTTCTGCCACATCAGACACATGCGGCTCGGTGGGGGCCAGCTGCACGCACGTGGAGGAAGAGGACAGAGGAGGAGGAAAGAGGAGTAGGAGGAGGAGGAGGAGAGGACGGATGGAGCGAGGAGGAGGAGGAGGAAGATGAGGAGACAGGAAGGGGAGGAGAAGGCAGCCTACCAATGCGCTGCTGCCATGCGTCGCTGCGATCACCCGCACACAGTATAATCCCGCAGCAGCATCGAGACGTCGGCCTGACCCGACGTGCGAGGCAGTCTCTCGCGGGGAGGGAAAGTAACGCCCGTGTGCGCCCTCGTGGCGTCAACCAACGTACGAAGCTTTGACACAGCACAAGGAGTGGCGCATCTCCGTGAACAGATTGCAGCGCTGATGGGTGTGTTGATGGTGAAGAGTGCGGGAGATGCGGCGAGCAACATCTTCACGCTTGTCGTGAGCTGTTGGCGCGTGCCAGAAGGTGCGAGTGCGAATAGAAGGAGAGGAGATGGGCAGGTGCAGAACCTCCGCGATGGGAAACGTTGACGGTGTGAAAGATGCAGAAGAAGTTACGGCTTGGAAAGTACAGAGTCGCTTGAAGTGTCCAGCGGAGAGAGCGCAAGAGCGAGAGGGCGATGAAAAGAGACGCGTACAAGATCGCAGCGCGCGCTCGTTTGTGTGGTGTGTTACGTGTGTGCGTACGCTGCTGTGCGTGGCGTGGTGCGAGTGCGTGCGTGTGTGCGTGCGTGTCGTGCGTGGTGTGTGTTTTTTTGGTGTGTGTGCTGTGTCTGTGAAAACACGAGAGAAAAAAATGAGAGGGGAGACAGACAGAGAGATACGAGAGAGAGGAAACGGACGATGAAGAGAAAAAAAACGTATCTGCTTAATTATGGAAGGCGCTGTCGCTTTACTCAATACCGCTAGACTACGGGCTGGACAATTTACTGGCTATTCCCGCTATGTGCCAACACGCACAGCCGACCAACGTGGAGTGAGCTCCAGTCGTCAGTCAGTGACACGCGACAGTCAATGAGGGCTTGTATATACATCAAATTGTCATATGACATCTACTTATGAAATAAGGCTGCTTAGTAAAGTAAACCAGCAACCGTAGGCCCGCACACGATAAAGACAAGGGCGCAGTTACCGTAACAGCCAATTGTCAACACACGCCGAACGGACGGTATGCGACCTCGCACTTCCAGCACAAACGCCGACAAACTGTGAAATTCTAACCCAAAAATAATTAGCGAGACTGCGCCTGTGTCGTCCGCGTTCTCGCTTTTGTGGGCTTACTCTTTCTCACGCCCTTTTCTCTCCTCTCTCTCTCTCTCTCTGCTCGTCTCTCTCTCTCTCCTTTTCTCTCCCTGCTCTCTCTCTCTCTCTCTCTCTCTACTCTCTTCTCCCTTCTCATCTCTGCTCTCTCTCGTCTCTCTGCTCTCTCTCTCTCTGCCCTCGCGTCATCTCGTCTCTCTCGTCGCTCTCGCTCGCTCTCCTC
>NW_014577071.1:51175-55663 GCF_000485595.1 Priapulus caudatus
ACAGAACCACGATACTATGGTGACCACGGTGTTCTCAGGCGCTCTTAAGTGCGATTTCAGACGACCAGCTGAAAGAAATTTGCGGAAATAACAAACCTACCTCGCTAGAAGCCAAACGCGAAGCGATGGATTACGCGGCGATGCAACATGTCCTTACGTGACAACGCCAGGCAAGGGTCGTGCGTGTCACCCGCAGAGGGGCGGCGGGTGGGGCAACCGTCCGCGACTAGTTCCCAAGCTGCCATCTTAGAGAATAACACCCTGCCACTTCCACAGCGGGAATCATACTGCAGTGTAAATACGTCTAGCTCTTTAGCTCTAGTGTGGATGTGCCGTGCTCAATCACGGAACGCAGACACAAGCAACATCATTGCGCGTTAGCTGGTAAATAGCGACTAATACAAGCAATCTGACACAGCAGCGCGACTTCTGTTACGTAGCCAGTAAAGCATCCTGTCGAACGAACCGTACTAGAGTTGTTAGCGGCTCGCAGCCGAGGCTAGCAAGAGATCGGGGAAGCTGGGTAACTAAATCGCTAGCCATTTCACGGGAAAACTGGCCAAGCGTGTGTTTTTCACACGACGAGGTAGTGAAATCGCGGATCCGCTGTTGCCGCCATTTCCTGGTACGTCCTGCGGTGAGGTGATCAGCGCGTTATATATTGTAGCGGCGGGCATCACCCTCTGATATGCATCATACAGAAGATACAATAAACGCATCGGAGCAAGCCGTAGGGTTACATCTCCTACCCCTACTCCCTACGCTTGTCTGGTGTATATTAATCGAGGACTGGTATAATATAGATATCTAGTATAATATCAAGAGTCCATAATAGAAAATTATCTATATGGACTTCTTTGATAAAAGTAATTATATATATATATTATCAAGAGCTCATAATAGGACGCTGATCTCTCTATTATCTCTACATTAGCTTCTTGATAATATATTAAAAAGAAAAAAAAAAAAAAAAAAAAAAAATATGCTAGATATCTATATAGATACCTATATAATATATAATATTATACACTCCTGGTATTATTGTATCTAGATGTACATGCAGGTATCCCGAGTCGCTGTCGCTGAGGGGAGGGAGGGGGATGTAGAAACGACTGCCGTACTAACACGACCACAATCGGAGGAAACGAGTGGTTAACTGTGAGCCGACAATATAATTGGCTTCGCAGATGGGGAGGGGGACATCTTATATTACCGGGCGACTTATTTTTGACGGGTGACTATTACGATTATGCTTAGCTCTAACCAAACATTTCATCGCACAGTGTTCTGTATAGCCACGTCAACGCGCAGGGATATCTAGATATGCAGCTAATCTTCACTGAAATAATTTTCCCAATCAGGATTTCTATTCTAAGATGGCGGAGGTGATACTTGTGATGCGATCGCACATATCATCGCACATAGGGACGGTGTATAGCGACAGTATATAGGTCGCTATAACAATGTTTCCAGAATATTATGTGAACCCAAGGAACCCCCACGATTCACGGCATAAGAACGGTTTTCACGAATTTCCAAAATCTTCTTCTCTCCGCGTATTCGCGAACTCCCTAGCTCCTTTGACTAGACCACCTCACCTCGCAAGAATACATACTGAAATATTTACCGAAATAAATCGGAAATATACAACAATTTAAGCTATAACAGCTGAGTTGGCTGTCCTCGTAAAGTCGTTTGCGAAAGAGCACTTCCTGACTCGACCCTCAACGTTGCTAGATAGCGGTAAGGGTTACTACCATATTAACGGTGATTCTTACGGGCCATCAACCGAAGGCACGCCGGATACTACAGGGATAATCCGGACTCCGTGATCGATACCCCATCTGTCTTACATGTGCCTTAATCGTGAACTTAACAGCAGCTTTAAAGTTCAGCACGTAGACATGCACCAGTACATGACAGAGGACATGAGCAGCCAGAGGACCAGGATAAGAATAAGCTCCGATCACTGCCAATATGCAATATTGATACAGAAACCGATTCTTGATCTTCATAGATAGACCGCTTAGACTTCGGTTTGCTTTCGTTTTTTTTTCTCTTGTATTCCCGCCTATATATATCTATGAGCACATAACGGTAGAAGCTGCGACTCAAAAGTAGGCGGGCGAGCCTTTGAAAGCTACACTGCCGCCTGCCTACGTGCACATTTGAGCATATCATCGACCGCGTACACACGGTAGAATGTATGTACGCATTAGCTTTCCGACTAATTGTATACATAGGCAGCACTCGATGACGCGTCGGCTTTTTTTGCCTCCCGTATCCCATTCGTCACGACGACGTAAATAGCAAATACTCGCGAAGCTGGAAGACACGCGCGCGAACGTACGTACGTGTCTGTACACGTGCGCCGTACACGTAGAACTGAAGCCCCGCTGAAAGAAGCTGGCACTCCGAATCCCGGCGCTTTCACACGTTCAAAAATAGCATCAGGGTTCAGCAGAGAGTAATTACGGGTGCCGAGTAACATCTAGGATGGTAAATATTGTTGATAGAACGACTGGAAGATGTAGCGACATTCAATCGGGACGGAATATGAATCACGCAAAATGTGTTAACTCGTGAGGGCGGTGCTCCGAAAACTACGTTTGTAGTTGCCAGTATGTAGTTACTGTAATCTCGTGTGTCGAATTACCGGATGCCGGTGTAACACCTGCGCATGCGTCAGAGGTCTTTGACAGCAGTATAGCAACAATGATGTAATCGATTGAAAGTTCCGACTTTAATTTACAATAACTCGACCGCAACGCCAACATTCGCTCGTATCGCCAGCTTATTATTTAGTGACGGCAAGATGAAACGACCACGCAGACACACACGCGGACTGTTGTCAGTGACAGTCGCATAATTATCATATGATTATCGACTGCAATTATGTCTGAACCGGTGCAACTACTCTGGCGAATTCAGGCGCGCGGAGCCGTGCGCCGCAGGCACTTGGAGAAGAGAGAGAGAGAAAGCGAATAAGAGAGGGAGGGGGAAGGGAGACAGACAGAGAGGGAGAGAGAGAGAGAAAAAAGAAAAAGAAAGAAAGAAAGAACGAGAAAGAGAGAGAATCTCACGTACTTTAGCATCGCCCGCTGTTTCTTGATGGCACCCTCGCGAACTTGCTGTATCTCGCGGCGGTCGGCCTCCTTCTTCTTCTCAAAATCTTCGGCATGCTCGAAGCGGTCGAACTTTGACTTGAGGCTTTCACCACCTGCACACGCAGAGAAACAATCAACGTGAGACATACAGACTACTTAGTACAGTGACAGCAGCCTCTGATGATGATTAGTCTCCGGGTTGCTTTCCCCAGCAAGCATTACATGTCACACGGTTACACTCACTAGTCACAGTTCACAGTAGTCACACATGTTACATACTCACATGTCACAGTTTACAGTCACACATGTTACACTCACATGTCGCAGTTCACAGCCACACATGTTACACTCACATGTCACAGTTCACAGTCACATATGTTACACACTCACATGTCACAGTTCACAGTTCACAGTAGTCACACATGTTACACTCACATGTCACAGTTCACAGTTCACAGTAACACATGTTACACTCACATGTCACAGTTCACAGTCACACATGTTACACACACATGTCACAGTTCACAGTTCACAGTCACATAACATGTTACACACTCACAGGTTGGTACAGACAGGGGTGATCAGGCTTCGTGTTCTTGTCACATACACACGGTGGATGAAGCATAGGTGTTAACAAGTTTACTGCACAGGTTAAATCAAGAATCGCACCAACTACCGACAAATCGCTTGCCTAAACAGGCGAGAAGTGGAAGGTTGGACTTGAGACATCCCTAGCTGCGCGTACACAGAAGGTTTAACACAGGTGAGACGGGTAAAACCTTACAGCAACACGCACATACGCGCGCAGGCGTACGCGCACGAACATAGCGGGAGGCGGAGGAAGACACGTCTATGCGGACGTGATACGTCAACATGGTGACGCAAGTGTGATGCCTTTCAATGAGCATCGCACGTCTGTCGGCGCGGGCTGGCTGCCTACATCAGACATCGCCTCTCAGGCAGCTACCAATTACGCACCTGTCAGTAAATGTATGACGTCAGGGGTGAGTAATGGCAATTTTTTTGATATCTTAATTTGTCATTATTCACCCCCTTGATGACGTGTATATAGAGATACACCCCTTCATAGCTGCGATAAAGAGAATGTGCACGAAAACGAACGCACACACACACACACACACACACACACACACACACACACACACACACACACACACACACACACACACACACGCACACGCACACGCACCTATACATAGACCTATATTGAAGTTCCCGCGGGAAGCTTTCAAAGGCATGGGAAATGAAACCGCGCTTTTACACGCAACACGACAGTGCGTGCCTGCACACTTTCCACGCAGATATCATATAGAGGCTCTCATGCTCTCAGACCGTTAATTTCCGCGCCGTAGCTATTCAC
>NW_014577071.1:55673-59462 GCF_000485595.1 Priapulus caudatus
CACACAACACACACACACACACACACACACACACACAAGCACGCACGCACGCACGCACGCACGCACGCACGCACACACACACACACACACACACACACACACACACAGCATCGATGGTACACCGCCCAAGGTACCTGTTGTCTCATAACGCACCAGCGCACAGGCCTGCTACCTGCTGGCATTTTTATACCTCCCAACTCGACGAGGCATTGCTCCGCGAGATCTAACCAGTCGATCGATGAACAGACTACGCGGTGAGTTATCCGGCTTCGTCGCAGCGACGAACGAGAGCGCAGACGAAGTGTGAGCACGCCGCCGCGTCGCCGCGAGCAAGACGGAAGTCAAACTGCATGCAGTGCGACTCAGGATAGATTGAGCCCATGAGCGAGAGCGCCATCTGTCGTGGAGTTCGGACGGAAGTATCACCCGCTAGCTTACGGGCGGAGGAGCGAAGCCACTGCTACGTCTACAGCAGGCGGAGGGGGAGGAGGAGGGGAGGTGGCGGTGGAGGAGGAGGAGGAGGAGGAGGAGTAGGAGGAGGTGGTGGTGGTGGTGGTGGAGGAGGAGGTGGATGTTGATGAGGTGGAGGTGGAAGAGGAAAGGGAAGAGGGAGGAGGAGGAGGAGGAGGAGGAGGAGGAGGAGAAAGAGGAGGAAGAGGAAGGAGTAAGCGGAGGAGAAGAAGGAGGGAGGAGGGGAAGAAGAGGAGGGGGACGCACCTTGTTCTACTGCTGGTGTAGCTGCTTCTTCAGCAGGTTCTGCACACATCAGACACACACGCACGTGGAGGAAGAGGAGGAGGAGGAGGAGGAGGAGGAGGAGGAAGATGAGGAGAAGGAGGAGGAGGAGAAGGAGGCCACCAATGCGCTGCTGCACATCGTCGCTGCGTCACCCGCACACAGTATAAATCCCAGCAGCACGAGACGTCGGCCTTCACCCGACGTGCGAGCATGTCTGCTCCGCGGGGAGGGAAAGTAACGCCGTGTGCGCCCTCGTGCGTCAACAACACGAAGCTTTGACACAGCAACATGGCGTCATCTCGTGACAGATGCACAGCTGATGGCGTGTGGTGATGGTGAGAGTGCGGGAGATGCGCGAGCAACACTTCACGCTTGTCGTGAGCTGTTGGCGCGTGCCAGAAGGTGCGAGTGCGAATAGAAAGGAGAGGAGATGCAGGGTGAGAACCTCCGCGATGGGAACGTTGACGTGTGAAGAGATGCAGAGAAGTTAACGCTTGGAAAGTCACAGAGTCGCTTGGAAGTGTCAGCGAGAGAGAGCGCGAGAGAGAGGGGCGATGAAAAGAGACGCGTAAAGAGCGCGCGCGCGCGCGTTTGTGTGTGTGTGTACGTGTGTGCGTACGTGCGTGCGTGCGTGCGTGCGTGCGTGCGCGTGCGTGCGTGTGTGCGTGCGTGCGTGCGTGTGTGTGTGTGTGTGTGTGTGTGCGTGTGAAACAGAGAGAGAAAAAATGAGAGGGGAGACAGACAGAGAGATAGAGAGAGAGGAAAGGACGATGAGAAGAAAAAAAACGTATCTGCTTGAATATGGAAGGCGCTGTCGCTTTCACTCAATACCCTAACTTACGGCTGGCAATTTACTGGCTATTCCCGCTATGTGCCACACGCACAGCCGACCAATCGTGGAGTGAGCTCCAGTGTCAGTCAGTGACACCGACAGTCAATGAGCTTGATTATACATCAATTGTCATTGACATCTACTATGAATGAGGCTGCTAGTAAAGTAACCAGCAACCGTAGCCGCACACATAACAGCGGCGCAGTTACCGTAACAGCCATTGTCACACAGCCGACGGACGGATGGACGCTCGCACTTCAGCTTTTTTTCAGCAAAACGCGACAAACTGTGAAATTCTACCCAAAAATAATTAGCGAGGACTCGCCTGTGCTCTCTTAGAGAATTAAAACTAGTCAGCGGCTCTCTCTCTCTCTCTCGCTCTTTCTCTCTCTCTCTCTCTCTCTCTCTCTCTCTCTCTCTCTCTCTCTCTCTCTCTCTCTCTCTCTCTCTCTCTCTCTGACTCTCCACGTCTTACTCTTCTGACTCGCGCCTCTCTCTCCTCTCTACTCTCCATTCTCCTTCTTCTCTCGCTCGCTCCTCCGCTCGCTCCCCTCGCTCTCTTCTACCTCCTCTCTCTTCTCTCTTCTCTGCTCCTACCACACTCCTCTCCCTCTCCCTACTCTCCCGTCACTCTCTCTACTCCCCCCCGACTCTTCCCCACTGACACTCTCCCCGTCTTCTCGCTATCCACCTCACTCTCATCCTCTTCTGCTGATATCCTTCCCTCTCTCTCTCTGTCTGTCTCTCACTCTTGGCTGTGCGGCTCGTCTCATTGCTTTCTCTGCGCTCCCATGGCGCGCGCTCTCTTTACTTTCTTTCGCAGTGCCAGTCCTCTTTTCCTCCTCTATCTCTATCTCCTCTCTTCTCTTTTCCATTCTGCATTTGTCTTTCTATTGCGCTACATTCCGATCCCGCGCTCTCTCTCCCTCTCTCCTCCCTCGTGTCTCGTTCTCTTTCTCTTTTCCTTCGCTTGGCTTTCTATGATGCGCCCGCTGTCGGCACTCCCTCCTTTCTCCTATGTCTGCCCTCACTCTCCCGTCCTTCCTCCTCTTCTCCTTACTGGCGACTAATCGCTCCTCGCACCTTACCCGGAGTTCTCTGTTGCATGATCTCTTCTTTTATCTGGCATAGCAACGCTGGCGTATCACACGTACCTGAGGGACAGCTGAGGTCCGAGCAACGTATCACGACCCCTCGTACTTGTCACTTACGGGGCGGGGTAGAGATGCAGGGCATGGAGGCCTGACTCCAATGTTGCCATTCCGTTGTGTGCAACGTCTGCCCTTGCTCCGTCATCCTTTGCGAACAATGGGTCACTGTCGTCCGCGTTCTCTGCTTTTTTGTTGGGCTTCTCTTTCTCACGCCACTTTCTCTCTCCTCTGCTCTCCTCTCTCTCTCGTCTCTCTCTCTCTCCTTTTCTCTCCTGCTCTCTCTCTCTCTCTCTCTCTTTTCTCAGACGGGGAGATCTCTATCCATGGGTCTCTTTCTCTTCTCTTTCCTCTCCTCTTCTCGTCTTTCTCTTCACTCTCTCTCTCTCTCTCTCCTCTCTCTCCTCTCTCTCCTCTCTCTTCTTCACGTTCGCCTTTCGTCTCGTCTCTCTCTCTCTCTCCTCATCCCTCCTATCTCTCTCTTCTCTCTCTCCCTATCTCTTTTTCCGCTCCGTCTCTCTCTCGCTGTCTCTCTCTCTCCTCTCTTCTATTGTTTCTCTCCTTTCTGTGACTCGTTTACTGTTACTATCTCTTTCTTCTCTCATCGTTTCGTTCTGCTCTGTCTGTGTGCCTTATCTTTATCCGTAACATGCATGCCGGTTCGCGCTGCCGCCGTCCCGTCCGCTGTTCGTCTGTCGTCTCTCTGTCTGCCTATTGCAAAGTCGTCACTGACGTCTTTTTTTCATGTCACCCACCCAACGCGGTGCATTATGCCGGCGTTAGCCGGGTACGTGAAATAGCGCATCACCACAACATGCCTCTCGGCAATCCTTCACAATATAACTTGGGCCGCCTCAGTCACGGCAGCGCGCCACAAACAACGTCCCACTCACACCCCTCCCACTGCGCCTTTCATTAATCAGTATATATCTTTTCAGTCAACATCCTCCAACATAACAGCATCGGCCATTCTTTTTCCGTAAATAATTCAAACCACTACCCGCATCTCCTATAATCACTCTCCATCATTAACTAGGCCACGTGTGTCCTGGCAAAAAACACCGCGCCGTG
>NW_014577071.1:63545-87277 GCF_000485595.1 Priapulus caudatus
GAGGTCTCGCGATATAAAGAGAGAGAGAGAGAGAGAGAGAGAGAGAGAGAGAGAGAGAGAGACAGAGAGACAGAGAGAGAGAGAGAGAGAGAGAGAGAGGGGAGAGAGAGAGAGAGAGATCTGCATACTAGAGATTTTCGGCTACTGTACACGCTCGCGTCACGAGCTATGAAAAAACACACAATAATAATACAGCCAACTCGGCATTAAATAATTATAATGAACGCACGAAGTATTTCTATAGTTTGCGCCCCGAAGGAACGCGGTAATGAGCTGATAAACCCCCCTGGTACCCACATCTATCGGTAGCTCCAAGCAACGACCATTCCTTTAATCTTTACATACCGCTGGCTCTGGCTGCGCGCTGTGAGAGAGTTAGCACGAGTGTAGCTCTAGAACTATAGCCCCTCGTCTGCCACAGGCCTGTGGCAGAGCGAAGGGCTATAGTTCTAGAGCGAGCACGAGTGTATAGAGTGTTGGCGAGCACGAGTGTAGGCGAGCACGAGTGTAGGCGAGCACGAGTGTAGGCGAGCGGTTGGTAGCAGACCCATTTCGCCGACACACTTTATTATGTTTTGCAAAATACAGGATGTATTTTAACTGCACGAAAATCACACTGACAACATTTTGTAGGTTCTCCTAATGGCACACAGCGTATACATTGCGCGGCGCTATTATATTACCGTGAAGGGATTTCATAACGTTCATCGAACACACAAAGTACCTCCCAATGCGCGTCCACGCATGCGTGTAATATACATGATTATTTCTTACAAAACCCACTGTTCACCTTCCTCTTTATCCACTTCGTTATTTTCTTTACTCAGTAAACGCACGCAGACCTTGTAGGGTAAACAAATCTAAATCCCATTCGTCGAGTTGAAAGGGAGCACTGTGCGTGACACCTTTCCATCATCCTGCCCGCCTAACCTCGCCGAAATCTCCACAGATAAACCAACGACTGATGGCAGCTGCTAACTTAATGGATGATTTAAAACGGGTCGGTGGTGGTAGAATCACCAAGTAGACGGCTGTGTGGTCACCTCGTAAGAATCGACCCATGGTCAATCCAACCGGGGCGCATCGTTGCCAACGGTTGTTAGACTGACTCAGTAGGTCATTGAGGAATCGCTCTGACCGCATGCAGGGATTGCTGGAAGCAGTCTAGACGGACGTGTGGCACTTACGAGTATAAAAATTTTACTACGCACACGGTTTACTACGGGCTCCGTCGGCACCCATAAACCTCCACGCCAACCAACACGCGTCCCAGCTGCTGATGTTGTTGTTGCTGCTGCTGCTGCTGCTGCTGCTGCTGCTGTTGCTGCTGTTGCTGCCGCAGCCCTCGCTGCTGCTGATGTTGTTGCTGCTGCTGCTGATGTTGTTGCTGCTGCTGCTGCTGGTGGTGGTGGTGGTGGTGCTGTTGCTACTGCTGCTGCTACTACTATTGATCCTGCTACTGCCGCTGCTACTGCTGCTACTGTTGTAGCCCGACCAGGCTGTGCGACGGCTTGTCTATAAGTATTCTAACCCTAGCAATACCGTTTCTTGGAGCTACTACTCTTGCTGCTGCTACTGCTGCTGTGCTGCAGAACATCTGAGGATGCAGCTGCATGAAGTTATTAGTTTATCTACCGATCTCGATTTCTTGCCGGCTACACAAACATTTTACGCACAGGCGGGGGGTAAAAATTTTAATGCATTTTTTTTTTAATGTCTTGTCTGCAATTTTTTCATTAACTACGCGAGCCGTAGCCTTGGGGGATGCCACCGTCAGTAAGGTCATCGGATAGCGTTACGAGGCAGCAGATGGCCCGGGATACAATAGGACCACACAACTGTCAGCTTCTACAGCGCGACGGAGGCACCCATCCATCTACACGTCAGCTGCCATTCATTAAATTTGAAGTCGACTGCCTATGCGTTCATGAAATTATGCATTGCCGCGCTGGCAATGTTATAGCCATTAGGCTTTTTCTGATGCGAACTGAATGGAATGTGGCGAACACGTATCAAAGAAGGCGCTAAGCTACAGTGAGTTCATACAATGTGCTATAACTAATACAGTGCTAGTACGGTGGTTGAAGTAAACATGCACTCAGACAGATTCTAGAGCCTGAGTAGAGGGAACTTGTAAGAGGGGCCTAGCTCTTCGTTAAGCTACGATTCACATAAGATTCACATAAGATTCACATACGATAACTGATACGATAAGATACACTAGTCTACGAGTATGATTCACATAGCTGACGCTCGATAGTTGTTATAGCTCCCGGACAGATCACGAATAGAGACTGATCTTCTGATACTCGTAAACACAAGGTTAGCGTTATAAATAGTAGACACGTGAAATACGCAATCACCGAGTTGGTCTGTTGCTCCAAAAAAACACAACAACGCCAACCAATAACTTCTATAGACTAGCTCCTAGAGCAACAACCATACCCTTTTTCTTGCCATTTGTTGGAAGTTCCTCGTCGAGGAAAGGTCGCGATCCACGCCGATGAATGCCCTTGTACCACTCGAGGTCGACCTTTCTGCGCATGGCCGGTGACCCGCTGGGTCCCGCCAGCGACCCCCGCCGTCTCGCGGCGGCAGCGACCTCTGGTGAGCTGGCGACGCCCGCCACCGACCCCCTCCGCCGCGGGTGAGCTTCCCTGTTCGTGGGGCTCAGCGCGCCGACACTGTTTGAGTGTGAGCGACTGCATCCGTTCGTGAGCGTGCGCTCGCCGTTCTGCGGTCGGCCGCCGACGCCGTTCGACATCGGAGGCAGAGCGGGGCTCTCGCGCGCTTTTTTCGTCGTCATGGTTACGGGTTCAAAGTACCTGCAGCGGTTCGGCTGCGGCGAGAAGCCTTGAGCTTGTAAGTTGTAGTTAGCACGTAGTTATGTATATGTGTGTACGTACGCACAGACGCACACGATCTCGCGTGCACCTTCGCTCGCGTCTGGCTCGGCTGTCGTCTGATGCCCCACGCCGCACGGGCGGGGCCTGCGCGCGTGCGTGCGTACGTGCGTGCCGCCCCCAAAACACGGGCACCGCCCAGAGTATCGTATGCTTTCCTCGGTGAACGAACCGCCGACGAGTTTTCGACAGCGGAGTTAGCTCGGTGTCCCGCACACGGTACGACGCGCGCGCACTGCGATAGATTGAGAAGCGAGCACACGGCGAAGCGTGAACCGCCGCCTGATCGGGAATAATCGTAGCTGTCACTGCAAGACGAAATGCGACGGGATCACATCAGGTACACGGCCTGCACTCTCTGTCTCCCTCGATACTCTACCGCCGCACCTAGCCACCTACACACCGACGGTCCGACACACACATGGAACTCTGCAATCAACACGCAGACACACGAGGTGCCGCGGACCCACGCAAAAACGCGCGTGAACACTATACTGTTAGAAAATCACTCACATAACTCCGTACGGAAGGTAGCTATATTACTAGAGCTGCTATACGGAGGACAGTTACGGGTTACCTCCCCTACAACTGAAATGACTATATACTGCGGGCGGCTGGCTGGCTGGCTAGGCTGGCTGGCTGGCTAGGCTGGCTGTAGGCATTATTCACTCTCTGCAATACCTCTCCCGTCGCTCTCCTTCTTTCGCACTCACTTTCTGTCTCTCTCTCTCTCGCTCTCTCTCCTCTCCTCTCTTCTCTCTCTTCTCTCTCTCCTCGCTCGCTGCCTCTTTCTCTCTCTCTCTCTCGCTCGCTCGCTCTTTGCTCATTCTTCTCTGCTCTCTCTCTCTCTCTCTCTCTCTCTCTCTCTCCCTCTCTCTCTCTCTCTCTCTCTCTCTCTCTCTCTCTCTCTCGCGCTCGCTCTTTCTCTCTCTCTCTCGCTCACTCATGCACGCCCTCGCTGTTTTGTTCAATCTCGCTCCCTCTCGCACCTCTCTCTAGCACTCGCGCTCTAGTTCCCTTTCTTTCCTCCCTTTCACTCTCCCCCTTTTTCTCTTTCTTTGTTTCATTCTTTCTTTTCCTCTCTCTTTCTCTCGTTCACGCTCTCTTTCTTGTTTCTCTCTCACCGACTCACACACTGGATCTTCCGCTCTCTCTTTCTCTCTCCCTATATCTCCCTTCGCTCTCTGTATCTCTTTTCCTCGCGCGCTCTCTCTCTCTCTTCCTCTCCCGCCTGCTCTCTCACCTCTCTAATCTGGCTCTCTCCTGCACACCATCCTCCACCCTCTCTCTTCAAGCTCTGCCACTCACACGGGCACACTCGAACACAATCCAATCAGCTAGAGCTATACACTAGCTACAACAGCATCGCGTAGATTCCACCTCTGCTCCCACACAACAAAAGAGCAGGCATACGTGCGTCCATTAGGGGAACAATGAGCCCGGGGACTGCTAAGTGTGGGCAGAGGCCGACCTACCACTGCGATTTAATTAATTAATTATTTAATTAATTAATGAACGAACGTCGCCGAATCGTCACTTAGAAAGCCGACGGTTGAAGGACGTACCGGTTCGAAGCACCGCGTGATGAATTGAATATATCAGAAGATTATACAATTATAGCGATGAACGCTTCAGCACTGTAAGATGTATGACGAAGCAAGTAGCGTTCCCTCTTCCTCGCGCTCACTACAAACACCAACAGAAAGCAGAGCAGCTGATCCGCACAGATCAACAACCACAGCACACATTGCTTCGCCCAGCATCCCGGCAGCTGATATAGCCAGCGCTCGTGCGGAGGAGAGAGGATGGATGAGGGGGTGGAGGGTGATGACTCAGCCCCAGTGAGACCGGGTCATCCCGGCCAGACGCAGCATCACAGCATCCGCATCCCTGAGTTCCGCAGCCTCCGCTGCTGAATCACACTGCAGGAATGCTCCCGCTGCGCGTTGCTAAGCTCGCACGCTTACGACGCAGTTCACAGGCAAGAATATCGCAAGGTCGTCCGTATGCGCGCAGACCGATTTTTTCCCCTGATGTCGAAAAACCACCAAACCGATTTTCAAATTCTCGATTACAAAACGACGATAACGGCAAAAAAATTATCACGAAGCGGAAAAAACGACGAACGCACAAGTCACCAGTCTCCCAGCCACGTGAACCGTAGCGTAAACACAGTAGTCTACCTCTCAAGTCTCAGCGAGTTAGCATCGTATGTCGCAAGCAAACACGCCCGACAGCCCATTGTACGGCACTGCCTCCCAACGCAGGCATTGAACTACGTGCGACCTAGAACAGCTGAAGCCCTCTGTAAGCAAACCACATTGCGAAATCCGCCATCACCTGCGTCTCCTTATAGACTAGGAAGTTTCCCAACGCGAGAAAAATCAACATGCAGCGTTAGTCACGCGGGGAGTATGAACCGTCACTATGGCTGAAGGGGTCGTTGTCGTATATGTACCCGAGTATAGTACCCGAGGTGTCGGCGAGTATGTTGCCAACGCCTACTCCCGAACCGTAACACCCTAACCCTAACCCTAACCCTAACCATATCAAATAGTTACCTCGGGTACATATTATACGCCATTATACGACAACGACCCTTCGTGCGTCACTATGCACCGACGCGTCAGCAACGCGGAATGGGAAACACAAACCGCAGATCTAGAAGATTTAAAATGTTCTAACATCGACTGCCAGCCCGAGGAGTAAGACTTCTCGTGTTCCGGGAGATTAGGAGACTGATAAATAGAGATAGAAATTGAGATAGAGAGATAGAGAGAGTGAGAGAGAGAGAGAGAGAGAGAGAGAGAGAGAGAGAGAGAGAGAGAGATAGACAGAGAGTCAGCGGGGGGTGCGAGCCACGTGCCATAGGTTAGAGAAGGTTGAATGCGTGACCGACCCTAAGAGATACGAGGCGCAACTACTGTTACATTCTTAGGGGATTGCCACGCTGTGGCTGCATTTGTGGTAGGGACGACTTAGAGGCAGGCAGCTGTGTGTTTCAATAGCAGTACTAGTAGTAATAGTCATAGTCCTTGTATCCGACGTGTAGCCTGATAATGATCTCTGATAGACACCGAAGTTCAGTTCTAAATTGAGAATATCCCCCTATTTTTGAGTAGCAATTTTAAAGGATGACATTCTCTAATCCATTTTTTTCAGAGCGATTGCAGCGGATGTCTTCCAAGACTGACTCCGTAAGTCCCCGAGAATCGAGTTCAGATTTGAGAATTAAGTTGTGAATTAAGTTGTGAATTTTGCGCTCATCCCTCCACAAGGAGGAGTTCATTTCTGGGTCTTCTAGACCAGGTCTTCAACGTTGCCTCAAATAGAGTGCATCTATCTATATTCGTATGTGGATGTGGTAAACACGTACTTCAGTCACGCGGGTTTGCATGACTACTAGGGGCGATTTCTTACACGCATTAGCGCAACACAGTTTAAAATACTTCTGCAATAATGTTACAGGAATTCTCGCCCACGCTATTCTCCGGTCGCTTTCCGGAACCATCGTTCAGAAACAGGAGTATAGTATTCACTGTTGGTCAACTTCCAATAACATACCGCAGCCCAAAAAATCCTGATGACTTAGTAAACAAGCAACAGCGTATATATATATATATATATATATATACGCCTTATATTACACCGCGCCCCTATGAGTAATGCATAATTAGAAACTAGAATGAACTAACTAGATACGAACTAGAACGCAAAAGCAACCGCCGTCATGGCCTGCATCGACTAACTCCACAAGACATTGCCGACAAGCCATAATCAACCCTGTCGCATCTACACGGACTTACGGAATCAACCTGCCACCCGTCAAGAAAAGGGACGCGAAATATGTCATAAATTCTCGCAGATTGTCTAAAATTGCATCGACTTTCCGACCGGAAGAGCGGAAATCAGATTTGATAAACGATAGCGAAAATTAGTATATCCGGATCAGACCTTGCACGAAGATGTTAACCTTCATCAGATAACTCACAGGTATGACGGAGCACAGGTTTGAGATAGCATCAGGTGCGTGTACGATCTACCTCCAGCAGAATTCTCCCCGAAATGCGCGGGTGTAGCTTGCTACTGACTCGACAGGATCAGCGATAATAACAAAGTCTTGTACCTAACGACAGGGGAATGCTAAGTGTACCATATGGCTCATATAACTGTATTCAGTGCTATCTATTATCAAAAGCAAACAATACATTATTAGCTCTTGCTATTATCTCATCTGTTTGTATTCTGCCCATATAAAACATTATTGCTACTTGATGCTTTCCCAGTCACTCTGCAAAATACGTATATATGGACTGGTTTCTACATTAGTTCTCGCGCGTGCTCTCGTACGTGTCACTATATGTTAGTGTGCACGGTGATATAAGCGTTATATTCTTAACTCTCTTCTAAGACATTTCTCTAGACGTAATGGTCACTTAGTAACAGCAGCGATTCGAGTAAATTGCACAATTTTCGTAGAACGAAAGACATACTAGTATATAGTGGAAGGTCTAGCATTGTTAGCTGCCAGCCTGCCGCACGCAAGCGTACGAATTGTACGAAGTTGGGGGTAAATTTATTTAAATCGAATTCAATTTACATCAATTAAGTTTTTGCCAGGATCTAAAAAACTGGACAAAATCTGCAATGGAGCATCGTTAACGACCACAGACCCTATTTTTACCCCCCCCCCCTGTTGGCGCTGGAAATAAATTACCGTGGACGGGTTTTTATGAGAGAACCAGTACTAACAGTCACATTCATTACTCGTCGTCGCCAGGCCGTATTGCATCGCAGATGGGGAACCATGGCGATAAACCATGATAAATATTGGCGAACTACACCAAACGCCGATCTTTATATATAATTTACTCTCAATAAATAAGGTTTGCTATTCGTCGTAAGTCGCAGTACCCGTCAACACGTTTTTATGCGTGCACACGCGTATACGCACGCATTCGTGGACACGCACGTGGCCGCGCGCATACGTAGACTTGACGTAGACAAGCGCGCGGCCGCACACATATGTATGTACGCACACACACACACGCGTGCTTGCGTGGATATACGCACGTGTGTATACGCGGTCACATACGATGTCATGCGGCTTCCGTAGTATAAGATACTTCACAGATGCACGGTAGAACGCTGACATCTTTTTATAAAGGTTGCCCGCTACTCAACGTCGACAACAAAGACTGTCTGGCTTCATCTCTAAGTTGAAGCAGCATCGCTAAGCAGAGAACCTCAGCTAGCCATCCCTGAGCGTGATTCCTGCCCCCTACCAGGCATCCGGGCGTGTTATGATAGACTGGCAGATATGTTATTAACAGCACTAACCGCGGTTAGGAACAACGCACGTGTGCAAATCATGAACGGGGGCATCCACGCAAGCAGGGAGGAGGAGGAGGTGAAGATGCTGAGAGAAAAATAGCAGCTGTCGGTGGCAATAAGAAACACGATTGCTTGTGTATTTATGCGCGAGTATTGCACTGTAAACGAATCAATAAACCCCCCCGTGGGATGACCCGTTCCACCGCCACGCACGCACGCACGCACGCACACACACACACGCACACACGCACACACGCACGCACACACGCACACACGCACGCACGTACGCACGCGCGCACGGGCCGCCAATAATCCACGCGAGCATATCACACACTCAGCGGAAGGTTTATGCTAACCCTAACGCGAACTATCATCCGCGCCGATGCATCAGAAGGGAAAGTTCATCGAGCTACACATCACTCATAACATCATGCACTTGATAACATCCGGATTCCGGGGCATGAGACAAAATCATCGTGGGTGAGATATATTGATAAAAAAAATTGTCATTATTCACCCCTGATAACATGCACGCGCGTTGCGAAATCTGACAACATGAGAAAGAGAGAACAGAAATAACCGCGTTGATTCTCCGGGAACGAGAAATGTCAAAACTTTCTACACACAGCTTCGTGTTGCGACTGAGACCGGGGCTATAGCGATATCGGCAAACAGCTGCGTTCCATTAGTGCAATGAACCCCCCTCTCTCATACTGCGACGAGTTGATGCACTGATCATTAATCCGTCTGCAAGCATATACGCCGCCATAAACCTTATAGGTATTAAATTCCGTTCCGCGCATATAAATATTCGCGCCACACGGTGGCGCGCGCCTAACGCGACCCCTGGCGGACCCCCAGCTAGCTGCCTACGGCGTAGTGCAGAGCGCAGCGTACGTGGGTCTCTATAATAGCGGGTATCCGCTCGCAAGACATGAACACGCGTGCTAGTGAAATTACACGCGCAAATCTTGTGGAAAAAAAACTTGAGGTTCGCGGAAATTTGATACAGTGTTTAGTGTGTGTTTGTTGCGAGGGGAGACGCAGGTGTTACTGACTGGGCTCCGTCTCGTCTCTTTGCCTCTCCCGCAAACATACTGCCGGAAAAATTACGAAATAATAACCGGAAACTGTCATCAGCAGCGCAGGTGCGCACGAAGAGAAATGTTCCAATTATAATTGATAATGAATTTTTGTCTACTTCATTCGCGGCGTACGTTTCACCGAGCGAAAACATGACCGGATTTCGATATAATTATATATAACCAATAATTCAGCTCCCGGCATTTTCAATTTGCAGCACAAGTGCAGTGCCCGCTGCAGAAATACGATGGAATTCAACCTTGGAGAGTCAAAAACAACAGCGACACATAAGCAGAAACGCCCACAGATTTCCACCCAATCCGATCCGAACCTTGCTTCTAGGTTCACCATTCTAAATGATCACATTCACATTCACATTCACATCACATTCACATTCACATTGTTCACATTCTGAATAATATAATTCGTTTTGTTAAAACAAAATACCCCGGAGTGCTAACCGGATATGACGAGGTGGCAGCACCGTCGCCATCTTCGATGTCTGTACCAATCACGATATTGAATTCGAGCAAATTGCGAGCGTGAATATTTAATGGCTCCGACGGGATTCCAATCATCCCCTCGACAGTTTCGCTTAATTTCTCTAAATCTTTATGATACGTCTTCCTTCGACGGTAGATATATAACAACGTCGGTATAGCTGACAGCTGGCAGACGAGACACACGCGGTTAGCACCGCTGTGCTCTTCCTTCTCACGGAGAAATACGACACTCACATAACCGCCGATGCACTAATTAAACCAGCACCACCCCCTCCCCCGCTGCTCCCTCACCCACAGAGCTCAAACTACGAGTGTTTACGTTCGGTACTAGTGGTTCCAGGAATGCGTAGACGCTGTTTAGGGAGCTAATAAGAAGGGAATTTCTAGCTATAGGCTAGTAGGCTAGCCCGACCAGGCTGTGTGACTAACGTCAATATACACAGGTCTCCTAACCCTAGCAAAGACCGTTTCTTGGAGCTAGCTATAGGCTAGCTCTCTATAGTACTATAGTCCTTGTTGCTATAGTACTATACAGGCTTAATTTGTTGCCATACAGCCTGTGGCAACAAGGTAGTCCTAGAGCTAGCTATAGGCGTGCACACATACACTCGGTTACCCGGTGAGTAGCACTGTCAGGCTGTCAGCAAGTAAACGCATGCTGCGTCCAGGTGAAATAATTACACTCTTTAGATGAAGTAACAACGCCCAACTGTTGTTCGGCCAAATCGATCAAACCTACCTGTCATATTCAGGTAAAACAATCCAACTTACCTGTAATATTCAGGTAAAACCATCACACCTACTGGCCCTACCCGTGTTATACAATCACACACACACCCACCGAAGCAGCCCGACTGGAGCAACTATATGGGTCATGTAGCCCCCGCACTCACCTGCGCTGGCCACCACGCGTACACGCTGGCAATCCAGGTACAACAACCCGCGTGCACGAACCTCTCGCAGTTGACGATCCAGTGCACGACGACTATCTAACTTGCCCTCCCAATAAACACCCACCTCACCCGTGTGATCTAACCTGCCCTCGGTCCTCCCAATCAACACCCGCCTCGTCCGTGTGACTGACTAATGCGCGGATGTATCAACCAGACACGCCCCGCAACCACTGCCGTGACGATTTACGTACAACGGCCGCACTCGACAACATATTCACATCCCGCAAGAATAGGGAGGGAGGTGCGTCGAGGGGGAAATTGAGTGGATGCTCAAATCTGAATGTATTATATGGACGCCGGACGTTCGGTCGGGCGGTTGCATTGAGAGCGCGAAAAAAGGGGGTGTTGAGCGAAGTCAAACAACGAGCGTTTCGCCATGTTATGTCTACGGGAATTGGACAAGCAAAAACGCGTACAGCCGCCACGAAGCGTACGTAGATGTGCTGCCGACGTGAAGCTTGGAGGATCGGACGCTGATATGTCATGTGAAGTTCACAGATCCTAGCTCCACCATCAGCGCCTAAGCAGGGTGGAGCTTTTGAAATAAAACAACAACAAACGACGACCCCACACACCTCTCCGTACCGTTACATGGTCTCTAGAGATTAGACCACACACATACATCATCTGATTTAAACATCATCGTCCCAGAACCTCAACAACCACCGCTAATTACAACGTAAAAGCACTCAGCGTTATCGGCAGAGTAACCATGGCAACTCCTACCCGTTATTTCGTATCTCTCGAGAAAAAAAGGAATCCAATACTGACAAAAAAAAAACAGCAACCGTCTCTTACAAATCTCTTTTCTCTCGGGGCGTGAACCAGTCACTCGAAGTGAACGGACAAAATACCTAACAAAATATCTCTCAAAATATCTCCCAAAATATCTCTCAAAATATATCTCAAAATATCTCTCAAAATATCACTCAAAATATATCTCAAAATTTATCTCAAAATATTTCTCAAAATATCTCTCAAAATATATCTCAAAATATCTCCCGCGTGATATCGATCGCAAGTATCTTCATCAGACTGCTGCACGTGAACGACCGGTGACTAGCCGCGGGTGGGGAAAGGGGATCAGATCCGCATTAGATCTATTAGTATTACGATTAAGTCTCTCGGGAATCACAGTCGCCTGATGTTCGCCCATTAACATCTCCGCTCTAGCGATATGAACGCTCAGCAGCTGGTTGCAGCCGATGTCGGTCACACATCTCTGTGTCGGTCTGAAGCACCGGTGAACGGCCCGTGCAGGCACGCAGCTTCCAACATCGACACTGATGCTAAAAATAGCGCACACGACACCCCGCGGAAAACGGAAGAAGCTGTGGCTATGACGTCAGCGAATGACAGAGGAGACGCGACCAGTGGTGGTGGCGGTGGCATCTGGTTTCTCGACGATCGAGTAGCGTGCGAGTCACAGGTGAATCATGCACTTGTCCTGATGATGAGTTTGTTGACCAAACCAACGAGCAAATCAACAACATCAGCGTCTGGCGAATAACACCATATCAACCACCACTAAGCATATATTCATCACAAAACATTACACACCGACACTAACCACTACCAGCCACGATCTTACACAACCATCCACAGCCATCTACCTAGCGCGCATGCAGGTACGACTGTAACGACAGTACCCTCGAAGCCACTGCTGAAAGCTAGAAACGCGGCTTCAACCGTAGACAACGTTGAGTTGCATGCATTCCCTCTTCCATCAATTAACCTTCAACGAACATTCGAGATGAGACTTTCGCAAACACACTCGAGAAGGGTTGAAATCTCCGCCAGGCTTCCACGAAAAACGCTATGTTTGCTTACGCTCCGTCGGCCTCCCAGAGAAATAACAAGTTTTTGCCTCAGTCAGCCTCCCACGTGCTCCGCGACGGGGGGGTTGCTCCGCCACACTTCCACGTGCACTCCTGGGGGGTTTAATAACTGCAGCAGGTTTTTACTCCAACGTAACGAGCTGCGAGGTGACCCGGACACAAACGCGTGTCAGGCGTCCGACCACACGCGCACACCGAACACACGTTATACACCAGACACACGCGGACACCGAACACACGCGGACACCGGACACACGCCGACACGCCGACACACGCGCGTTTCAGACGTCTGACCACCCCACGCCGTGGCCAAGCGTTAAGAATGCGCGCACACGGGAAAAAAACAGAGCAACCAAACAAGGAAAACCGTGCGAGCCGACCCGGTTGAAGTTCGTCGCCATCGCGGTGTTTGATATTCAGGTAAACTAGCGGCCAATGTAGGAAAACACACGAGCACGGAGAAAAACACACACCTTGCACACGGTTCCTGTTGACAACTAGGTTGCCTGTCCCGCGTGTGCATGCACGAATCCTAGTTTTCGCATGTATACATGAGCAGGCAGCAACACAATAGCGGCAGGATGCGGAATAATAGAATATATATACACGCGAGCTGCACGCACGCGACATTACCATGCCAACCGACAATAAACGCAGGTACGACCAGGTACGGTTCTACGGACACGATCCCCAGGTGCGCTGATGTATTACCTGGGCACGGTCACTCAGTACACTAATTAAATAGACGGTCACACACGCAATATCACGTCTATTACACGAATACTCGGTTATTCGTTCGTTAGTGCCTATCTCCACAAGCCTGGCTCAGCGATGCAGACTCTAGTTACCTGAATAACGACGATTTACTTATGACAATACACTGCTATCTAATCTTTCTCGGCTAGGCATTTCCCTATTAGTTTACTCTCGTCTAGTTGGCTTCATTCGGTGGAATCTACGCATCGCCATCTGTTTAAAGTCCTTCGTTCCACTGTGTGAGCTTTCGTAGCGGCTCCCTACACACCAAATATAACTTGAACAGCATCTTCTCTGCTTGACGGTGTTAGCTTCAGTAATACCTGCTTGTCGCCACGTACACTCACACTAATGCCTGTTAGCAACATACGCACAGAAGGCACTACCACGGCCTCAGTAACATACGCGCAGCACGCTGAGGCCACTACCGTTTGTTAACAACACACGCTGAGGCCACTACGACATACGGCATCCAATAACAAACATTGTCGGCTTCCCTCATCCGGCGACGTCGCGCGCGGTCTGGAAGCTAGTAATGCTGTCGTTTCAGACAAGCCGATGATGGCTTCCTGATCTCGCCGCATCCCGATCGGGCAATGAGCACGCAGCATCCCACCGCCGCCGTGACATCAACCCGCCATCAACGCGATTGAGTAACGAATAATTTATCGATCATGTCGGTAGCTAGTCGAAATGCCACCGGGGCAGTGGAGGTACGGAGCCTTGGCATTCTCTGCTATAGGCGCCGCGTTCACTAATCAGGTCCACTGGGCACGTGATGCGATGCATGCATGCGTGCGTGTGTGCGTGTGTGTGTGTGTGTGTGCGTGCGTGCGTGCGTGCATCTATGTGTGTGTGTGTGTGTGTGTGTGTGTGTGTGTGTGTGTGTGTGTGTGTGTGTGTGCACAGGGTGGTGGGGGTAAATTAAAGTACACACGCAGATACATCAATATTTATGATCGCGCAACCTCGTAACCCGCAGGGGTACACACTACACACCTCAACGCCACAGGCACTTGAAGCGTTTCAATAAAATATAATGCTAAATAAATACGAATTCTAATACTAGTACTACAAAATTCTTAATGTTTCTATACTCTCTTTCACCTATTATTGCCGACAGTTTTTTGTAAATTCCGTGTAAATGCTCTATGCACACACACTACCCGGCCGCGAAATTATTTTCCCCACTCGAGTTCCGGACCCCAATCTTTCCGCAGCTAATCAGCGCACTCAATTCACTCGACTTCGCTCTTATTAGGGTTAGGGTTAGGGTTAGGGTTAGGGTCCGGAACTGCGGTGAGAACAAAAATTTCGCTACCCGGCCGCCATTGCCGACGGTGCACAGTGACAGTTAAATATATATATTTAACTGTCACTAATATATATTTAACTGTAAACTGTACTAATGTATATGTATATGCATAGTATAAGTATATACTAATGTATATGTAACTGTAAACTGTAACTATTATATATTTAACTGTCACTGTGCACCGTCGGCAATGGCGGCCGGATAGTGTGTGTGCATAGAGCATTTACACGGAATTTACAGAAAACTGTCGGCAATAATAGGTGAAAGAGAGTATAGAAACATTAAGAATTTTGTAGTACCTGCTAGTATTAGATTTCGTATTTATTTAGCATTATATTTTATTGAAACGCTTCAAGTGCCTGTGCTCAACGCTACCCAGAGTTTCTCGACACGGCTAACGCTCCATTAGGAGTTTTGCCAACTTTGATATCATTAATGATTAATGATTAATGATTGATAATCCTAACCCTAACCCTAACTTAACCTATAACATAACCCTAACCATTAATGACATTCAAGTTGGGAACACTCCTAATGGAGTATCACCCCTCGACACTGTGACAACTGTAGCTTGTCGCTCTACTGTACCTTAACGATTTTCCTCGCTTTTCGACATTGATCACGCGCGTCTGATCGTTAAGCATGAGGTATCACGTTGTTTTGAAAGGGTACCGTGCAGTTAACAAATGGTAATTGCGTTCGAATATAAAAACGACCGTCGTGCATTCTACTTCGAGATCGATATATATGCGACTTGCCGTGCAATTTTTGTTCTAAAGAGAATCGAGAGGTGTAAATATCAATAGCATGTCGGTTCGATGGTTTAAACCATATGTGTATATAATATGAAGGTGATTACCCCCCCCCCCCCTGGGTGAAGGGGCAAATTCAGTATTCTCCAGTGGTAAAAGGGGGCTGTCACAATCACCCGTCTATTTAAGTTTTATATTATCAAGAGTACAAAATAGAGATAAATAATGTCATTATCTACTCCTGATATTATCCAAGTTCCAATAGTTATCCAAATTCCATAGCTGGTATCCACTGACCACTGATATAAGCAAAGCGCGTACTTGGCTACCATCAGGTAAAGACGCACAGTCGTCGAACATCTAAGAAACACTATGATAAGCGCATAACACACCTACCTTGAGCCATCACCGTTCGTTGATCGTACGTATAGATAGAGAGAGAATCAGACGCAGCGGAGCGATATCTACATTAGATCTCCCGCCTCCGTGAACGGCGAGGAAGCACAACAGACGAGTGACGTCGAGCGACGATGACAAACAACGTGTGACACTGTCGAACTGTCAACTTGTGTCGCGAACGCTTTCTCCTATAGCTGCAGGTAGTAGGTGCGGTGTTGGTGTCTGGCCCGTATGTACTGACAGCAGTAGCTCACACTCTCCTGCCTGATAGACCTGAGGTGGTGTGTTTGCCGGGCCCTTATCAGAGGACTTCAACCCGCGTTCATGTCGGTTGTGATGCACCCCGCAAATAACACCCCGTCCCTTCTAACCATGTATAGCAGGATATATGCAAATAACACCCCTCCATCCATATATAGCAAGATATACACACAAATAATACCCCTTCTAACCACGTATAGCCAGGTATACGCAAACAACACTCCCACCACCACCGCCACCACCACCACCACCAGCCATGTATAGCAAGATATACGCAAATAACACCCCAACCATATATAGCCAGGTATACGCAAATAACACTCCCACCACCAACCACATATAGGTAGTATGATATACGCAAATAACACCCCAACCATATATAGCCAGGTATACGCAAATAACACTCCCACCACCAACCACATATAGGTAGTATGATATACGCAAATAACACCCGCTTCTAGCCATATATAGTAAGATATACGCACACACTACTCCCACCATATAGAGCTTGAGATATGCAAATGCAACGCTCTGATCTCATACCTAGCGGTCAGATCCAGGTGAGATATATCCACCAAACAAGCTTTTTACACATCGACTTATCACACATGACGAGGCCTTATATGTGATCACAGTGACATCCACTATATTGCCTCATGTATACTAGCCTATGCTATATTACACGTGCAAATATTTACAGCGCACTGCAGGGAATAATAAGGACCATAAATCATTCTAAAACTACTAACTAGCACTATATATATATATATATATATACACATACACATACAACGTATACCGCGCACGCACGCACGCACGACGCAACGCACGCACGCACGATCGCACGCACACACACACACACACACACACACACACACACACACGCACACGCACAGACACGCAGAGACACGCACGCACATACACGCACGCACGCGCACACACACACACACACGCTGCGCGCGCACCAGACACACACGCACGCGCACACGCACGCGCACGCGCACGCGCGGCACGCGCACGCGCACGCACACACGCACGCACCCACACACCACACACACCTCAGGTAACAATAACAAGGATACAGCAAAAAACAAGGTCATTAAACAGGCGTGCGTTCATCATCTTCAGGGACACAATCAAGGATACAAAACTCACGGAAGAGAAACAGCGGATCGTTATATTGTGTTTAATAACTCGATGTCAAGCGCGATTTCAGGTTTTTGCCTCACACGGGGCACGCAGTGCTAACACCCGATAATTAATTAAGACGATATCCTAGATCAATATTTTTTTCAAAAATTGTAAAAATAAGAATCATGTATGAACACCATGGCAAACAGCACAACGAAATAACGTTTAATAATAATTATTACTCCAAAACATTTATTCCACGAATTTAAACGAATAATATATCGGTTTAGAAATTTATTGGTTTTTCAAAAAACGGTAAAATATATTTGTGATTAAGATCAAAATACACTGGCATACCAAGTATAATAATTACTGTAGAGTAAAGAAATAATGAACAGCTCATTCCACTCAATAATCATAAATCATGCTATTGAAAGTCCAGAAGGTACACTGCTGCCATCTAGCCGAAAATATGCATACCCTCTTGGCTTTCTGTCAACATCCATCATATATATGGACGTGTTTGTGAGCTAAACCTACACGAACATGAAACAAACGTGTGACACACATTCAGGATGCGAGTACATACGTAACGTGTCAAACGCTCAACAAGCAGGCTCGGGAGGGGGGAAGCGGGAGGTGGGGGGAAGGAGTTGTTACGACAAGGGATTAACCAAGACTAGTAAATTCTTTTATATTGAACTGCGTTTCGATGTTCCGATTGGCACTTTTAAGTCGATTCGTTCGTTTTTTTTTACGTCGATAAATTTATTCGCATAGATTTAATCCTCATTCGATGGAATGTGAATGCCACGAGGGTAAGTTGTATTCCCTGTGTGTAAATCTAAGGGTGTCTGTGTGACATGAATATGTGGTTTTCTGACATAGAAATCAGTATGTATTTGCACTCCCGGAAGAGATCGGTCCATGGGGTTGCTAACTATGGATTGCAGATTGTAAATGATAGCATGGGGGCATATCTGCGAATATTGAAAATTATATGTACTAGTAAAGAACGCTCCTCAGAGACAAGTACGTGACTTGATTGCATAGAATCAACGGCGATAGAGGGCGCCTCTGGCAGGCAGATAACTCTCTGATTTGTGATTATAGACTATAAAAGTCAACATAGAACGCCAGAGACATACGCACGTGACTTGATTCTATACTACGAAATGCCAGTAGAAGGCGCCTCTATGTATTATAAAGGCCGGCAGAAGGAGCTAATGGGGGGGGGGGGATCCGTGATTTGTAATTTTATACTATTACTGCCAGTAGATGGCACCTCAGAGAAATAGGTAGGCCTATATAATGTAATTGATTGCATTAAATAAATGGCAGTAAAAGGTCGGCCCTCGTAGTGGATAAGTCCCAGATTTGTATAATTTAAACTTTTTTGTGACCATAAATGCCAATAGAGATGGGTACGTGACGTGATTATATATAGTTTTTTTTTTCAAATGCCGATAGATGGCACTCCAAAGAGATCGGTACATATTTTAATTGACTGTACATCATAAAATGTCCGTAAAGTGTGTCGTAGAGAGATAGGTAATTGAGTAGACTTTTACTATGTACTATGTTACAATGTATACTATAAATGTAAGTAGAGATCTCATGTGGATAGGTTCTCGATATATAACTGTAGACAATAAATGATATTAAAAGGCGCCATAGAACGAAATTCTATTAAAGACTATAAACGCCAGTAGAGGGCGGATCACATAGATATGTACATCATTTGATCACACTAACCGCCGATAGATGGAGCCCTGATTTTCGATGAAACCCACAGTACAGACCAAGAACAACGGTCAATGTCATAGCTGCCAATCAGTTATCTCGACTAAAGATTGTGCTTAATAATATAGATGTGAAGTAGCAACTTTAATAAATAAACAGTGCTTTTTCATCGCGGATGTACACTGATATGGCAGAGAGGGGGTAACCGCTACGGACTGTATATCGAGAGCGGGACTAACTTCACCTAAACACATCGAATATTGCGGCTAGAATTACATTTATCTCATTTAATAGAAAGATTTAAACGAGTTATTCGGCTGTGCGGGGAAAACACAATATCAGTAAATTCTTCATGCCATTAAAATCCTACAAAATCCACGAAACACGATGAGCAATAAGCCGGTGTATAGCTGACTGTATGATTTTTATGTACACGCAATGTGTATATATGGAGAACTTCCACATTCATAATGTGCTCCTGCCTGACCCAGAACTTGTACACATCGAATTCAACAACCCAGCTCACCAACTTCCTATAAGGATTCACCCACTATAGGTTCGAACTACGAATCTAAAGAAGAAGAATAAAGAAGGCAGCGGGCACTTAAGTCTATCCTGCCAGCGGCGGCCACCACGAAACAGTGAGTCAGGAAATCGCCACCAGGGGGCGATGATGCACGTACGTACATGCCACCCTCGGTAACGATGGCAACCTGACCGCGACTAGCAAGGCAAACTCGGTGGAGGACGGAATACCGAAGGCAAAACAAACCGACGCAAATCTTGTGTTCAGGCAATGCAAATCATCAGCTCCGAAGAGGAAACGCGGGCGTAACCTCGGGCACTCATGCCGACAATCGGTCGGCCGAACGGACGACCGGAAACGAAAACAAGAGCGGAGCTATCGACGAGCTACCCGCACGATCAGTTCTGCGACTGACTGCCGGGTTAATGCTATGCACAGTATTGTGAGGAAAAGTTGCTGCAAAGGAAGTCACTTCACGAGTACGTCCGGATATCACGTGCACCGTCCGCGGAGGTGGAATATTATATGATCATACTAAAGGATACTAACACGCGCACGCGCACACACACGCGCGCACAAACACAAACAGACATGCGCACGCCATGCTGACTGAAATATACAAATATATACCTGGTCAGTACTTCTGCCATAAACTGCACATGTAAAAAACAAATGCACGCTGAGAGAGAGGTATTCGATAGGTTTCCCTCGCGCCATGTTGACGGTCATCACTGCCTCGCTGCCCAGCGGGAGTCTTCCACACTGTAGCATCCCCCTCTCCCACTACCTCCTTCCCTCCTCCCCCTCTCCCTCTCTCCTCCCCATCCCTCCCTCTCTCCCTGCCCTCCCTCCATCACTGGCTCCTCCCTCTCCCCCCTCCTCCCCCTCCCTCCCTCCCTCCCTCCCCTTCCTACCTCCTCCCTCCCTCCCTCCATCACTGCACAGCAAGAGGCTTCCACGCTTCCCGCTCCCCTCCCGGCTTTCATCCCCCTCCCTCCCTCGCCGTCAACATGTGAACCTATCGAACCCTCGCCTCGCTGCGCATATAGCGAACAGCTGATGGTGACCGTCGCGAAGGCTGAGTCGGCGCGCGGTGACGCATTCAGAGCACGGACGACACACGAGCAAGCCACTGGAGCGGCATGCACTGTACATATCGTTACAACCGGAGCAGCGAATACTGTCAAAGCTCTTTGACAGTATTCGCCTCCGTCTACGACTTATATGCTCTCTCTACATCGCTACACCTAGGTAGGCGCGCTTGTTTAGTCCGGTGTCTCTAATCGCGATCGCATTTTTCTAGATCTGCTAAAGAAAACTGTCACCCTGTAGAAAGTGACCTGTAACTGTGACCGCCACACTGGAATGGTCAGTATAAGGAGATCGATTGAGCTGGTGTGCCCCTCGTTGGGTCTCCTTGAAATTCAACTTGCGTAGCTTGCCAAACTTGAGTATTATTGAGATAATCAGGATAGCGACAGCGACTAGAAATCCAACTGGAGTCCCCCATACACACATCGACATACAAGGGAACTCCAGCAAATCAAACCACAACCGACCAAACAAGCACGCCCTCTAGCGACGAACACGACGCGCGCTGCAAGACACTTACCAGCGCCGTACGAGTGGATCACTGATAAACAAAGTAATGTTATAAGATTGCGCCGCTGTCATTGATTGTATCTTCGAACTTCGAACATACTGCCTAATTTTTTGGCATTCGATTATTAGTTATTTAATTAACACGCGGTCTATACACAAAAACTCGCGTTTGCGTAATTTCGAACGATAGTTTCTCGCAAACTGAAAGATACGATGTATATATACGCATACAACGATTCATGTGGGGGCATGGCGTGTCACGCTGCATCGTTGGCTAGGGAGGCAGCGTGCATGCAATGGCACATTGCGAGTATGCTGTCACGCTGCATCATGGTGTGGAGATCGTACATACAACGACATACGTGTCGTTGCATGGCGCTCTCCATCGCGTCATCATGACAAGACGAGATACAGAACTCACAGTGACACCGGCTATGCCTACACAGTTGATTAACCATGACAAGAAGCGATGTTCAAGGCATTAGGAAGGCGTGTAGAAGGCGCGGTATGGCAAACAGTAGTGGGCACGAACTTCGGGAATAGATGAATAGTGGCATGACGTGTTGGCGCATGGCATGTTATATTCCGGTTTGGCACGGTGTAACTGTATAACATGTCATGAAGTGGAATTTTATAACGCCACTGTTATGTGGCATGCTAAAGCGTAGTCTGGCAGAGTGTTGCATGTTTGTGTAGAGTTTGGCACGTTATTGCATGTCAGTAAGCAACAGCATGTTGTAGTGTGCTATGGTAATGTGTGGCATGTCATGGGGTGACAAGAGGTGGCATAACGTGGCATAGTGCAAGTTGGATTTGTGACCATTCGAACCCAATTAAACTGAAAAGGTCATCTACCTCTGCTCGATAGATTATACTCCAGAACACGCTAATGACTTCAGCTTTGTAATGAATTTGTTAGTCAAATTTACTTAGAGTAATTACAATTCTAATCAAGGCGCAGATGACTACGCTAGCAATATCATTAACTGGGAGCAATCTAAACGCCTATTGTTATCGCTCCTCTTTCATCTTTTATCGATAATAAAGTCGATGTACAGCTCATATTTCATACAGGGGAAATCTTCTCCCTTCATCTCGGTGTATAACGAAAGGTAGGCATACAGTCTAGAGTGTTTTTGCATCCGATACGGCGTGCCGTATTGGTCAACGGTATACGACGCCAAGAAACTAGAAGCCGGTGCTCTAAGAAGTGCTCAAATGGTCCGAATCAGCTTGCGCGCCACGTTCAGTATCATTGGGTCAGAAGAGAAAGATGGAGAGAGAGAGAGAGAAAAAGACAAAGAGAGAGAGAGGGAGAGGGGAGAGAGAGAGAGAGATAGAGAGAAAGGCAAAGAGAGAGAGAGAGAGAGAGAGAGAGGGGGGAAGAGAGAGAGAGACTGGGGTCAAGGATAGGGGACGGCCAGCAAGAGAGGGAGCGGCAAGACAAGCGACAGAAACAGTATCTAGTGGAGAGAGACAAATGCAGAGAAACAGATACAGAGTGATCAAGAGAGACCATAATCAAGAGAACGGGAGAGAGATGAAAAGATGGAGAGAGATGCGGGAGCGAAAAAGCAAGCTAGACATAGGCGAGAGAGAGGCAGATACAGTCGAGACGGACACAGACACAAAGAAACACGCACTGATGCAGATATATATATATATCTTAGATTGCACTCACCTCCTCCTATCTCAGCCTTGATATAGATGCTTTTGTCGACCTGGTCGGACGCATCATCGTCACCCTGTGTGAGAGAGAAAGATGGGACAGTGATTCTCAGTATACCGCACTGCACACTGTAGCTTCTATCGATCGGCGGGGACGCAGCACAGCACGAAATATTTTCAAGAAAATTCAATAAAGTAGTGCGAGAAAGAGCGCGGCGGGATGAGCTGACACAGAGAGAGAGCGCGTTGCCCGGGAGACTGTCACTACTTGTTCGGTCAACCGGATCACGCAGTCACACACGCGCATGCGCACGCGCACAGACGCGCGCACGCGTACACGCGCGCACCCGCATATACACCGAAATAAAAAGGCGCATGGGCGCACGAACAAACACAGGCACGCACGTACGCACGCGCATATACACCGAAATAAATAGGAGCAGCATGGACGCACGAACAAACACAGGAACGCACGCACGCACGCGCATATACACCGAAATAAATAGGAGCAGCATGGACGCACGAACGAGAGAAGAGAGAGAGAGACGAGAGAGAGAGAGGAGGAAGGAGAGAGAGAGATGCGAGGAGAGAGAGAGGAGAGAGAGAGAAGAGAGAGAGAGGAGAGAGAGGAGATAAAGAAGAGAGGAGAGAGGTAGAGTAGGAGGGGAGAGAGGATGGAGAGGATGAGAGAGGGAGAGGAGAGATGAAGAGAGAAGAAAGAGGACGAGAGGAGAGAGATAACGGAAGGCATGGATAGCGAATAAGAACAAGAGAGGTGCAAGAAACAGCGAAACTGAGACAAGAAAGATGAATGAAACAGGTAGCTACGCTATATATATATATATATATATACTGAGAGAGAGAGAGAGAGAGAGACCGACTGAACGAGAGATACAGAGAGAGAGCACGGAGACGAGACGAGAGAGTCAGAGATAGAAGAGGATCTAGAGAGAGTAGATGAGAGA
>NW_014577071.1:89653-96800 GCF_000485595.1 Priapulus caudatus
CACGCACGCGCATATACACCGAAATAAATAGGAGCAGCATGGACGCACGAACAAACACAGGAACGCACGCACGCACGCGCATATACACCGAAATAAATAGGAGCAGCATGGGCGCACGAAAAAACACAGGCACGCACGCACGCACGCGCGGCATATACACCGAAATAAACAGTCGCGTGGACATACAAACACATACACATACACACGCACACGCACCACGCGCGCGCGCACGCATATGTACAAGGGTGTGAACTTATTCAGCTAAGCAGAAGCGTTGGCGAATACAAGACGCGAGCGTAAGAAAGAAAATATACGTTCAAACCTACGTGGTACGCTACATAAGGGTATCATGGTTATTTGTGTTTATGACGGTTTTAATTCATGGAGGTAGTATTTACTTTACAGACAGATTTATTGACATACTAGAAGAATATAAAAATATCTATGATATATGTATAAGTGTGATTGGTTTATTTTGAGGTTTAAAAACTCGACACATATTCTATTTTTACAACTCTGTGTATATTCGCAGTCCTGAAAATATATAAATTGAACACAGAGTAACTTTATAATAAATGTATACACGTACGTACGCAACATGCACGCGCAATCAATTCGATTTTCGTACAGCTTATTTTCGTATAGCTAGATGTTTTTTAGTAATTACATTGGTTCATATCATGACATGGAGCTATATATCTGTCGATCTGTCTATTTTACCTGTCTACCTGCTTACCTGTCTGCCTGTCTGCGTGCTAGCCCACCTGCTAGTCTACATATACCTATGCCTATTCAACTATGCATGCCTATAATATTTATGGCGTGTGACACGGCCATTAAGACTGTAAGGTTTTGGGAAATTAATGATAACGTTCGTGTGTAATAGTAATACACTCAGGACACGCTATGGTCGTTAATGCACATACAACATACACCATACAACATACAACATACAACATACAACATACAACAGACACTCGCGCCTCGAGATCTCCCCAATCGCGATGACAAATTCTGGATCGCACCGAAAAGATGAGAAATTCATAACGCACATATCTAGATAGACTACTTATAATGCATGCAATTCAACAGCAGTGTGTTCTATACACACGTATGACACAATCAAAGCACACTTATCTGACCAGCGATAGATCATTATAATATATATATAGAGAGAGATAGATAAATAGATAGATAGATAGATAGATAGATAGATAGATAGATAGATAGATAGATAGTAGATAGATAGATAGATAGATAGTATAGATAGATAGATAGATGATGATAGATAGATAGATATGATAGATGGATGGATGGATGGATGGATGGATGGATGGATGGATGGATGGATGGATGGATGGATGGATGGATGGATGGATGGATGGATGGATGGATGGATGGATGGATGATGGATGGATGGAGGATGGTGATGGATGGATGATGGATGGATGGATGGATGGAGAGATGGATCGGATGGATGGATGGTGGATGGATGGATGGATGGATGGATGATGGATGGTGGATGGATGGATGGATGGATGGATGGATGGATGGTATGGATGGATGGTATGATGGATGGATGGATGGATGGATGGATGGATGGGATGGATGGATGGATGGTATGGATGGATGGATGGATGGATGGATGGATGGATGGATGATGGATGGATGGATGGATGGATGGATGGATGATGGATGGATGGAGTGGATGGTATGGATGGATGGATGGATGGATGGATGGTATGGATGGATGGATGGATGGATGGATGGATGGATGGATGGATGGGATGGATGTGATGGATGGATGGATGGATGAGGATGGATGGATGGATGGATGGATGGGATGAGGATGGATGGATGGATGGATGATGGATGGATGGAGATGGATGGATGGATGGATGGATGGATGGATTGTGGATGGATGGATGGATGGATGATGGATGGATGGATGGATGGATGGATGGATGGATGGATGGATGGATGGATGGATGGATGGTATGGAATGGATGGATGGATGGATGGATGGGGATGGATGGATGGTATGGATGGATGGATGGATGGATGGATGGTGGATGGATGGAATGGATGGGATGGGATGGATGGATGGGATGATGGATGGATGGATGGATGGATGGATGGATGGATGGATGGATGGATGGATGGATGGATGATGGATGGATGATGGATGGTATGGTTATGGTATGGAATGGTATGGATGGTATGCGATGGATGGATGGATGGATGATGGATGGATGGATGGATGGATGGAATGGATGGATGGATGGATGGATGGATGGATGGATGGATGGATGGATGGATGGATGGATGGATGGATGGATGGATGGATGGATGGATGGATGGATGGATGGTATGGATGTAGGAATGGATGGATGGAATGGTATGGATGGTATGGATGGATTGGATGGATGGATGGATGTGATGGATGGATGGATGGATGGATGGATGATGGATGGAGGTGGATGGATGGTATTGGATGATGGGATGGATGGATGGATGGATGGATGATGGATGATGGAGTGATGGATGGATGGATGGATGGATGGATGGATGGATGGATGATGGATGGAGGATGGATGGATGGATGGATGGAATGGAATGGGATGGATGGTATGGATGTGATGGCATGGATGGATGGCATGGAGGATGGTATGATGGAATGGAGAGAGAGCAAGAGAGAGAGCGAGATAGAGAGAGAGAAGGAAAGAGAGCGAGAGAGAAACAGAGATATGACGACTGTTACATCACTGCAATAAATAAAGCGAACACGACAAACAACCTTCCGATGACGTCGCTTCAGACGACGGTAGACCTTCCTGCCGACGCGAAACATCACGACGACGACGACGCAGACGACAAACAAGAGAACGACGAATGCGACAAGGCATAGCGCCACCTCCCTGCCATCTACCGACTGCAGACACGAGTCATCCTTGGCGCAGTCCTGGCTGGACGAACCAGCGACGTACGGGAGCAGTCTATCTCCACAGGAACTCAAACGGAGCGCCGACACGTCCCACCACGAGAGGGCGCTAGCGAGCGCCTCGACGGCGACCGACGTCAGGTAAGTTACTCCCTCGCGGGTGGCGACCGACAGGGGGCCGACGATCTCTGCCGCGTCCGTCCACACCTGCGCTACAAACGCGCGCGGGTCCGCCGCGAGCTCTGCCAACAGCGAGGTGGCGCCACCGTACAGCGTGGCGACGACCACGCCGACGCGACGCAGCAGATCACTGGCGACGTCGCCAGGATCGGCGTGACAACGACGACACAGCGCGACGACGTCCGCAGTCGTATCTGTCACCGCATAGAGGGCGCTGGCAAGCAGCACGGCTATCGCCGACAATGCGGCGTCGACTACCGGCGGAACGCGTCGCTCCAGCCAGCCGACCGTCGCCTCGCACGCGTCCGACGCTGCGCACGCCTCATAGAGAGCGCTGACGACGCGTCGGTAGGCCGACAGGAGCGCGTCGGCTACGAGTAGGAATCCATGCCACGCTAGGTAGCGCACGTCGGCGTCGACGGCTGCTCGCGTCTGCTGCCACCACAAACGCAGCGTACACTCCATCTCCCCGTGTCCGAGCGACAGGCAGACGCCCCGCGTGGCAACAGCAGCAGCACCAGCACCAGCAGCACCAGTAGTAGTAGCAGAAGCAGTAGCAGCAGCAGCAGCAGCAGCAGACGCACGCGCATATACACCGAAATAAATAGGAGCAGCATGGGCGCACGAACAAACACAGGCACGCACGCACGCACGCGCATATACACCGAAATAAACAGTCGCGTGGACATACAAACACATACACATACACACGCACACGCACACGCGCGCGCGCACGCATATGTACAAGGGTGTGAACTTATTCAGCTAAGCAGAAGCGTTGGCGAATACAAGACGCGAGCGTAAGAAAGAAAATATACGTTCAAACCTACGTGGTACGTACATAAGGGTATCAGTGGTTATTTGTGTTTATGACGGTTTTAATTCATGGAGGTAGTATTTACTTTACAGACAGATTTATTGACATACTAGAAGAATATAAAAATATCTATGATATATGTATAAGTGTGATTGGTTTATTTTGAGGTTTAAAAACTCGACACATATTCTATAATTTTACAACTCTGTGTATATTCGCAGTCCTGAAAATATATAAATTGAACACAGAGTAACTTTATAATAAATGTATACACGTACGTACGCAACATGCACGCGCAATCAATTCGATTTTCGTACAGCTTATTTTCGTATAGCTAGATGTTTTTTAGTAATTACATTGGTTCATATCATGAGCATGGAGCTATATATCTGTCGATTCTGTCTATTTTACCATGTCTACCTGCTTACCTGTCTGCCTGTCTGCGTGCTAGCCCACCTGCTAGTCTCTACATATACCATATGCCTATTCAACTATGCATGCCTATAATATTTATGGCGTGTGACCACGGCCATTAAAGACTGTAAGGTTTTGGGAAATTAATGATAACGTTCGTGTGTAATAGTAATACACTCGCAGACACGCTCATGGTCGTTAATGCACATACAAGCATACACCATACAACATACAACATACAACATACAACATACAACAGACACCGCGCGCCTCGAGATGCTCCCCAATCGCGATGACAAATTCTGATCGCACCGGAAAAGATGAGAAATTCATAACGCACATATCTAGATAGACTACTTATAAATGCATGCAATTCAACAGCAGTGTGTTTCTATACACACGTATGACACAATCAAAGCACACTTATCTGACCAGCCGATAGATCATATATATATATTATATATAGAGAGAGATAGATAAATAGATAGATAGAGTAGATAGATAGATAGATAGATAGATAGATAATAATAGATAGATAGATAGATAGATAGTATAGATAGATAGATAGATAGACTAGATTAGATAGAAGATAGATAGATACGATGGATGGATGGATGGATGGATGGATGGATTGGATTGGATGGATGGATGGATGGATGGATGGATTGGATGGATTGGATGGATGGATGGATGGATGGATTGGATGGCTGGATGGATGGATGGGGGGATGGAGGTGGATGGATGGATGGATGGATGGATGATGGATGATGGATGGATGGATGGATGGATGGATGGATGGATGGATGATGGATGGATGGAATGATGAGGATGGATGATGGATGGATGGATGGATGGATGGATGGATGGATGGATGGATGGATGGATGGATTGGATGGATGGTAGATGGATGGATGGATGGATGATGGATGGATGGATGGATGGTGGATGGTGATGGTGGATGGATGGATGGATGGATGGATGGATGGATGGATGGATGGGATGGATGGGATGGATGGCATGGATGGATGGATGATGATGGATGGATGGATGGATGGAATGATGGATGGATGATGATGATGGATGGATGGATGATGGATGGATGGATGGATGGATGGATGGATGGATGTGGATGGATGGATGGATGGATGTGGATGGATGGATGATGGATGTGGATGGATGGATGGATGGATGGACTGGATGGAATGATGGATGGATGGATGAGGATGGAGGATGGAGGATGGAGATGGATGGATGGATGCGATGGATGGATGGATGGATGGATTGGGATGGAATGATGGATGGATGGATGGATGGATGGATGGATGGATGGATGGATGGATGGATGGATGGATGGATGATGGAATGGACATGGATGGATGGATGGATGGTGGATGAGGATGGATGGATGATGGATGGATGGACTGGATGGATGGATGGATATGGATGAGATTGGAATGGATGGAATGGATGGGATGGATTGGATTGGGGATGGATGGAGATGGAATGGAGACTGGATGGATGGATCTGCGAGGATGAGTGGAGGATGATTGCGATCGGATGGATGGATGGATGTGGATGGATGGATGGATGGATGGATGGATCGGATGGATGGATGGCTGGATGGATTGATGGATGATGGATGGATGAGATGATGGATTGCATGATGGATGAGGATTGGATGGATGGATGGATGATGGATGGATGGATGGATGGATGGATGGATGGAGATGATGGATGGACTGGAATGGATGGATGGATGGATGGAAATGGATATGGATGGATGGATGGATGGATGGATTGATGGATGATGGAGGATGATGGATGGATGGATGCGCATTGGCTGGATGGATGGATGGAGGATGGATGGAATGGATGGAGTGTGGATGGTGATGGCATCGGATGGATGGATGGATTGGATGGATGGATGGATGGATGGATGGATGGATGGATATGGCATGGATGGACTTGGATGGATGGATGAATGATGGATGCTGGAGGATTGGATGAGATGGATGGATGGATGGAGATGGATGGGATGGATGAGGATTGGAGTAATGGGATGGCATGGATGTAGATGGATGCGATTGAGTGTATGGAATGAGATTATGGATAGATGGAAGACTAGATATGTCGATAGAATAGATAGATTAGATAAGATAGAGATAGAAATCATGATAGATAGAATAGTAAGATAGATACGATAATAGATACGATGAAGATAGATAGTAGAGTAGATGAGGATAGATGATAAACATTATGCGAGCTAACCTTGATCATCATTGTTGTCTGTGAAAGGCTGCATGGATCTCGCAGTGACGTACCACAGCAACGAACAACAACAACAACAATCTGTGCTGCACGCTCATATCTCACGCTTCAGCGCCTGGCTAATTGGGCCCACGTCTTACGCTCCCCCCTCGTAGCCTTTTCGCAGCCTCGCCCTATATTTTCAGTCTAATTGGCTAAACGCGCAGCGAGGACCAAGAAAAAACGCATTTCGCAGCGAGAGGCGTGAAGCGTTGCCGGAAAATGTCGACAATGCGGGGCTTTCAGTAACCTAGTCGGTGGTCACGCCTCTATATCTTCTCTCTCTCTACTCTCTCTCTGCTCCATCTCTCACTCTCACACAGCCGCTTTTTTTCTCTGCTCTCTTCTCCTCTCTATCTATCTTCTGTCTATTCCCCCTCTCTCTCCTCTCTCTATGCTCTCTTCTTCTTCAGTCCTTCTCTCTCGACCTATCTCCCCACCTCTCCGTCGGCCTCTCTTCAGGCGCTCTCTCTCTCTCTCCTCTCTCT
>NW_014577071.1:96825-119025 GCF_000485595.1 Priapulus caudatus
GACAGTAAGCAAGTATGTACGCAGCTAGCAGCAGCCAGCAGTAGCGTCAGCCAGCACAGCAGCGGCAGCCGCACCACCACAGCAGCGGCAGCCGCACCACCACAACACCACCACTAGCGGCAGCAGCACCCCCACCAGCGGCAGCAGCACACAGCAGCAGCCAGCACACCACCACCAGCAGCACCACCAGCAGCAGCACCCGCAGCAACAGCAGCACCAGCAGCACCAGCAGCACCAGCAGCACCAGCAACAGCTACACACGCCCTACGCGGCAGCAGCAGCAGCACCACCACCAGCGACAGACATCACCCGCAGCAGCAGCAGCAGCAGCAGCAGCAGCAGCAGCAGCAGCAACAGTACGGCAGACGTAAGAACTACGGCCTACGCCGAGGTCGCGGGGTTGTATGGTTTTTTGTTTGCGTCGGCGCTGCCGGTTGCTTCCCGTGTTCAGTCTGCTTGCCTCTAGCCTCGATCAATCTATCGTTTTTCTCTCCTCTCGGTCGTTGTTCTCCGCGCAGTCCATTAGGTATAGTGATGTCGTATCGACTGGGTCAAGTAGGTTGAGAGGGGCGCCAGACCCTGTGCTACTGAAGCCACGTGCCTGGGTTCCGATGTCAATAGCCTGACTATACACGGCTCCAATCACATTCTAATCGCCATCCCGATGAGAGAAGCATAATGTGCTTATGGGATATTTATGTGGCTGTCTGTACACTATATTTTCGACTGCATGTTCACGCCCAGTCTCCTCATCCGTCGTGAGACTCGGGTCGTTTAACAAGCGGATGCTGGTACGGGCACCTCTGTGAAGCGACTCTCTGTCTCTCTCTCATATTGCGGTGCAAATCACTACAGCAGTACCTCTCGCATCCTCCTTGCACCCTTAACAACTTCTGCATACACACTCCACCGCCTGCCACCACTACCATCGTGTCCCTCCCCCAATCGCACCCCTCCCCTTCCCCCAATCGCTAGTAGATGAAGCCCGCGTGACCGGATGTATAACATAGTAATTTCACTGATTGGAAGCTGTATAATTAATGCGTTAATAGACTTAATTGTTCGGCCGTAAGTTTCCGCGCTGCACCCCTCCCCCCGCGATGGAGAACGGGGTTTTTGTCGTCCCGCCGAAACACGAGACTACCTTTCTCTCAACTTTCTTTCTTTATTTTTTTTTATTTTCCCGATATGATCCCACCGGTAGATTGCTCGTACAAACTCGGTGGTTCAGTCACACGTGGACTTCACGTACGAATAGGGCGACCAGGTAGGGGCAATAACACTTCTCTAACTGAGAGAAAGAGACTCGTAAAGGGCGATCGATTCTCTACGCGGTGAAATAAAGAATTCATGGACGGCCAATAAAGCGGCGCTGCGACGTTGCTTGCGCGAGCGAAGGCAATTGGACACGATCATGAATAAATAAATAATCGCATACCTGTGCAACGGGAGAAGGCACGTAACAATGGCTGCTCGCCAGACAGGTGAGGAAGCACTAAGAACTACCTGGCAGCACGTATATCATAACTCATTAACTTGAGTTGAACGCGCGCCAGCATACGCCAACGCTATATATCTTGATGTAAGTCACAGGAAACGTTGTGCATGTTTTGCCGAAAAAGCGTTTCCGATAAACGCGTAGAGCGAATAGATACAAAAAGGTAAATTATGAATTTCTCAAACTTCACCCCTATAGACGTCATCCTGGTTTAAATAACCGTAAGTTACTGTCTACAGATATCCTGAGAACTAAAGGCAACTTCGAGCCAAAAATACGCCCTAACTGTAGATAAACCAACTACACTTTTCTCCCTAAGCATCCTGAAACTAGATTACAACTTTATCCCTACGCCTTCTATTACCCTACATGGTTCTTACAACACAAGGTACCCCAAATACTACTGTATTATATCCTGCAATCGTATTATTTGTGTCCATGTGTATGTGCGTGTGTGTACATGGGGTACGTGGCTATGCACTAGGAATGAACACACAAATACAAGAACGGTACACACCATACACTCACGAAGACACTTCGTAACGGCATCACGTCGTCATCATAAAGCCTACCTGGACAAACTTCTCCTTTAGCCTTCCAAGATCGACGGACGGTAGAGGGCGCTTGGCCTTCTTCTCCTGTCGGGCGTCGGGGTTCTCAAACTTGTTGAAGATGGCCGACAATCTCGCTGAAAAGGCGCGCACCATGGTTAGTTAGTGATTCGCCTGTCCTCGTATCAGCTTAGCACCCAGCACAGCATCTCACGGGCTCTACGCCTTTATGTCGCGACCAACAACAACGAGTGATCACTGGGAAGCCCACCAACACGCGTTCCTCGACACAAAACTCAAACTGAACACTGTAAAACTTGCGGGAAGTTCAAAGTCCGTGCCAGATATGGAGGAGGGCGGTGGATACGCGGGGGCTTGGTGTACGCACGCACGATCTACCGGCACGTGCGTCAGGTAAATCATTAATCTACGGCACAGGTAACGTAACGCCTGCGAGCCGCGGCTGCCAGCAGTGAGCGACGTACGGTTGCCGTCACTGCGTGCACGTGTGTATGACTGGGTGCCTGTGAGTTTGTGTGTGCGTATAGGTGCAGCTGTATTATGTACCTGCTACCGGGTGCGTGGTAGCAACGGTAACACGGTCCATCGGTTCACTCGCACTCGCACACGCACGCACGCACGTGTGTATACAGCGTGTGTACCTGCCTCCTCGCATCGGCTCACTCGCACACACGCACGCACGCACATGCACGCACACATACACGCGCGTATACAGCCGACCTGTCTCCTCGTGTATGCGCCACCAGCAACCGCAGTTATCCGGCGAAATCTCCCGTTTTTCGCATTCGCAGGACGCGTGAATAGACGCGCCCCCGGGGAGTCAGGCGCGCGGGGGGGGGGGTTACACCGGTATCGCGCAGCAGAAGAGCGCGTCGGCAGATTGAGGGGGTTAGTCGGGTAGACTTCCTGCTCTGCTGACCCTGCGGCTGACCCCGATGAATCGACGAGCCCCCACCGCGCGTGCCTGCCGACACAATACCTGTCAACAAATGTCTGGCAGGCGCGTGCTGTGTGTGTGTGTGTGTGTGTGTGTGTGTGTGTGTGTGTGTGTGTGTGTGTGTGTGTGTGTGTGTGTGTGTGTGTGTGTGTGTGTGTGTGTGTGTGTGTGTGTGTGTGTGTGTGTGTGTGTGTGTGTGTGTGTGTGTGTGTGCACAATACCTGTCAACAAATATCTGACAGGCGCATGTCGTTTGCGACGCGCTCTCAGTTAAACCCTTGCTTTAACCCCTCCCCACCACAGCCGCCATTCATCTTGTCCGAGGGGCAACAGCCACACCTGAACACCCTGATACCTCCGCGTCGGCAAGTTAGTAATTAGTAAGCGATATAATGAGCCAATGCCCAAATGAATTCGCGAGTAAGTAGATGCGTGCATGATTGATTGGGTAAACACCTGTGTGGGCGCGTGTGTCAGCACCTGTGTATAAGTGAAAAGTAAATATGTGAATGATTCAATAAGTCAGGAAAGGCTTGCCTAAATAAAATATGTGCCTGACGAACAAGGATTTAATATAAAACGAAATGTGAAAATAATATTTAATGAATGTACGAATACCGATGAATGAATAAATGGAACATATAAATTCGTAATGAGTTCATGAATAAATATGGATCGATTAACCCTTTCATAAATAATAAATAAACGAACGAGCAAACTGGTAACCAAGTAAACAAGTAAACAAACAAATTAAAGAATAAGTTGGCGTAATAATTTAAAAGATATATATTTGGGGAAGTAGATATATATGTAAATTAATGATTTCTTATATATACATATATATATATATATATATATATAAAATAATAAACCAATGAATGATTAAATTAATCAACGAACAAGCAAGTGAATAGATAAATGAATGGGCTGACTGATGGATGAATGATGTTACCGAATATATAAATGTATGAGTGTATAATTAAATGAAAGAATAAATTAGTGAACGACCGAACGAGCGAACGAATAAACAAACGAACAAATAAACGAACGAATAAACGATAAAACGATCAAACGAACAACCAAACGAACAAACGAGAAAACGAACGAAAGAAAGGGCGAATGAACGAGCGAGCGAATGAACGAACGAACGAATGAATGAACGAACGAACGAACGAATAAATGAATGAACGAACGAACGAACGAATAAATGAATGAACGAACGAACGAACGAACGACCAAACGAACGAACAAACAAACGAACAAACGAACGAACGAACGAACGAACGAACGAACGAACAAACGAACGAACAAACAAACGAACGAACGATGTTCAACACGTCTCTAGATACTCGATCCAGCTTCGCACCCGCGAGACCAACGCCGAGCTTTACGGCACGCTCAAGGTCAGATCAAGGGCGGACGCATCGTTTTCGCCGCATCCGCCCCCACCCACCCAACCACCCATCCACCCATCCATCCATCCATCCACCCAACCAACCACCCAACCCCGCGAGAGCAGATAATACCGGTGTTAGTCACGGCGCCGACGAACAGTCTGCAAACGACCGTCACCGTACCACGTGATGCTGATCACGCCGACGTCGCCGTAGCACACGGGTAGCGACGTGCTGGAGGCTTAATCACAAGGTTGCAAGCTAGCGACGGCATACTTAACGCGTCGGCCCTTCGGATCGGAATAACAGTCGTTAGCGCGACGCGTTGCCCGCGTGGAGTGTGCCCCAACTCGGCTGCTGCTGCTCGCTTTCTATACGTGACAGGCCGTTACTAGAGACACCTGTAATCTAATACGATCTAGATAGCGACGCCTGTAATCTAACCGTCACTGCCCCGGAAGTGTGACGTAACTAACTGATAGCCACTGGTACGGTCATATATAGATATTACCAGGAGTAGATGAAGATTACGTTGGAGTCGCGTATAATTATATACAGTAGCATTGTTCGGCGAATGTCATTGTTACAATGCTGGTGTTGCATCCCTACGTGTTTAAACGAGGTCAGTTCTGTGGACGTTTTCTGTGGAGGTCGACACTAAATAATAGGGGAAATATTTAAAAATTGTTTACTACTGTGTACTGGACTCGCTCAACAATAGATTCGCAGACACGGTAAAGACTGTGGAGAGGGAAAATCTTTCTCGGCGTTTTACAAGGTGTCAACAAACCTGGACGAGCCTCAATTTGAATTTCATTATGATGTATGTGAAATACAGGTAATAGTTACGGTAAACTATACGCTAGCTTGAACTGCGATTGCCCGATGTCAAACCAAAGTTATTCCAAATTATCTACCTGACGAGCAATCATGAAACTCACCATAAGTACATTGAGTAATAGATGAACTTACATGAAATATAAACTAATAGGGTTTCCTATATGCATTTATATACGGCCTTAACACCAGCTCACCTCTTTTTTCGCTTTTGTGCCGGCATAAAAATGGCACGTTATAAACATTTTAACCAATAGATGGCGCTGAAAGTCAGAACAGCGTTTACACGTGCCGCAAACACGCTCGCGCCTACTCACACATATACACGTAGGTATAAGAGCGGAGTTAACACGGTCGCAGGGGCTTTAAGTAATATTACCATCACACGAATGATTCACTAACATGATTAACAACATTAAAACGCAGGTTCATTCTCCGTCTTCATTCCATTCCAGCTCTATGCACATTGTACTATTGCACATTGCATATTGTACATTCTTTCTTTTGCACTATTGCACTTGATTACATAGCTTCACCGATCTGTAGTTCTATAGCCCTCCTCCCCGCTGAGAAGATATTCACCGAGGACTGAGGTCTCCCTGCCTAAGCGAAATATTGACTATAAAAATTCATGTTTATGTGCACGAGAGCACCATTTTAGTGCCATTTAGAAAGAAAAACTCCAGCAGCTAGGACTACATACCTATATGTCTGTATATTTGACAATAAAACTGACATTAAAAACATTTCGATAGCAATAAATTTGCGCGAGCAGGATCATCGAACAGTCGATAAGCTCACCTGTGTTAACTTCTTCATCCTGATCTTCTCCATCTCCATATCGATTCATGTATTCGTCCTGAAATAGCAGGATAAGGTCTCGAGTGAACATTAGTTATAACTAACCCTCCCACCCCGTACCAATCACCAACACTACTTCACATCAAGTAGCAGTTATACTATCATATACATTACGCATCAGGTGTAAATATATAAACATATATGTGTGCCACATGTCGTGGAGAAGCTCGTATACTCACACACGTGCACATATATACGTTATTATATCGTCGTAATATAGAATATGTAAATATATCTGCTTCTTACGTAGTCCCAATCTTCGGCTGTTTTCGTGAGCTGTGAAGGATCCTCCTGGAATATGACAGAAATACGATTTGTCCAATGTAAGCACTTACCCAGCTAGCCATCGCGGAAGCACGGACTACAGCTACGATTCGTATAACTAGCACCTCCATAATCTAACTGACCAACCGATCTATACCATTCCTGACCCACGCCTAGTCGGCTCTTATATCCAACATACGTGATCTGTGCATAGGTTATGATCAAGTAAATTCTGCAGTTTCTGCATCTCAGCAGTCAGAGATGCATCGTAAAACCGGTGACCTATGGTCCATGTAAGTACTGGGACGTTACGTTCGTCATGGGATGTAAGTAAATTTCACGTAAATTGCCGTTTATGTGGAAGCAATATAGTGAGTACATGTGATGGGGGAGTTTTCTTGGAAGACATTCGCGTGCATGTGCGCTCAGGTGTCCATGCAAGAATATATGATGTGTTCGTATGTATAATCATTGTATATGTAACAGTTTGCATTACAAATCAAATACAGCACTCGGGTGATTCTGCTTGAAATACCATCATTTTCCTACACTGCATATAGAGCACGCATAAATAAGGGGTTTAAGCAAGTGTAAAATAAATTTACGCCAAGTAATCTTGAGTAGATCATCCATCAGGTATCTGACAGACTGTCATGTAAAGCGAAAGCTCAGCCTAACATTTATGTACTGCGCTACTGCTGCCATCTCTTGGGAGTAAACATTCATAATGAGCAATGCGTGCCACCCAACGTACCTCAACGGGCGTTGCCTCTTTCTGTTTGTCCTCAGATTTCTTTGACTTTGCTGAAATAGTAGTCAGTAGAGTATTAAAGTTCAAGTTTCACCGTGTGATTCGGATTGAATTTACAGACAAGCTGTTACAAGGATGCAGTGCAATACTCAAAATATATTAAAAATAAATGCGCTGATATTAATGGAACTTTGAAATCGTGAATAAAGATGTTTGATATATATATATATATATATATATATATATATATATATATATATATACATATATATCCGAAACACTTTACGAAAGTACGAACATATCACGAAAGTACATACTCTTACATTTTCACATTATTCACACTTCACATTATTATACAATTACCATCACAAGTCACATTGTGCATATATGTGTGCATATAGTATATGTGTGCATCTAACCATCCCGTTGTTGTTGAACTGCACCCCGTAACGCATATATAAAGACCACCCGTTTAAATGCCTATCAACATTTTATTGTAATCATGTGTAATTACCATTAATCACACCCCCTGTACTTAAAATAATCTAAAAAAAAGTTAAATTTGAAATACAGATATGCAAATATTCTGGCAGCGACATTCTAAGTTTTTTTAAAACCAGGTACTTCTTTGAGTGACAGACAACGTCAGTGTTGGACGAAAAAAGTTAAACCACTTCTACATCGGGTTCATAAACAAATAGGTGAAAAGAGCGAGAGTGGACGCGCGCTAGAGAGAAAGAATCTACACTACAGTTAGCAGAGAAGGTTGACTAAACTACGCTACACTCACTACCTGAAGGAATCGTCTGATTGAGCGATGTCAGACACAAACACCCTCGCTACAGTGTGCATCTGTTCCCTGTCTGCGATACTTGCCAACCACTAACTACGCCGCGGACGACAGTAGCGTCTATTGTTCTGCTAACTTGCTCCTAATTAATCCATCGTCTGTTTTTCTTTTCTGAACTGTTCTCTATTGTTGTTGCCGCACAATGCCTTTTCTGGCAGTGATAACAGTCATAACCGTGCAGGATGTGTGGGCTGTACTGCAGGTGCGCAGCGTGTACAGGTGTCGGAGTTCCGTTAACTGCCCCCCACACCACACACACACACACACACACACACACACACACAGCACACACACACTCAACACACACAGCACGCACACGCACACGCACCAGCGCCAACACAGCACTCACGCGCACAGCACGGCACACAGACGCCGCCGCAACGCACACGCAACACGCAGCACGCACGAACGCACCACGCGCACGCGCAACCGCCCAGCAACGTCTGAGCATAGAGGTTACACGCACGGCGCCACGCAGCTCACGCACGGCACGCACCACACACACACACACACACACACACACACACACACACACACACACACACACACACACACACACACACACACACACACACACACACACACACACACACACACACACACACACACACACACACACACACACACACACACACACACACACACACACACACACATACACACACACGCGCGCGCACACCACCCGCGCTCCACATCCCGTGAAGAGTTTAAGTCAACACCTGCGCTGTCTATGCATGGAGTAGGGGGCGCCACCTACCGCGCACCTGCACGCCACCACCCGTGTATGTCAGGTGAGTAATACTGGAGATTGCTTCGCCGGTGTACGTCATCAATCAACGTGCCGGACAGGTTGCCACGGCTGCTATAGCTGACTCAGGTGTGTTGACTTTCGGCCCGCAGGTGTTAAAAACTCGGTTTGATGACGGGTGACGTCTGCCTGCTGGGGGCAGGGATGGTGTCCCCGTACTTCCTGCTACGCTGACTATGGGCCTTGCTCGCTCGCTCGCTCGCTCACGCACGCACGCACGCACGCACGCACGCGCGCGCGCACGCTCGCTTGCTAGGTCGATAACTCACTCAAGCACGCACGCACGCACGCTCGCTCACGCACGCTCGCTCGCTCACGCACGCACGCTTGCTCACGCACGCACGCACGCACCGACCCACCCAACTAAAATTCACCCACCCACTCAACCCGCCCAGGTTGTCTGCCTATAGCTATCTGTCACTCGCACGCACAGGTAGAGTCTGGGTGGGGGCGCGGCTCATAAACGAGAGCGAAATCTCTTTCGACTATAGTATCAATCCGATGCTGTTGTGTAGTTGTTGTGTCATACTGCTATCCCGAATCTGCGATCTTACAAGCTGGCACGTACGCCCACTCAGGCACGCGCACCCAGTTGTATAATGCAAATGAGTAAATGGTGTCTCCACTGTTACGAGGTGGCGCACCCAGATAGCTATTATTGGTATGCACATTTCCATAAATATTCAAATCATATATACATATATATATATATATATTTATATTTATATATATATATATATATATATATATATATATATATATATATATATATATATATATATATATATATATATATATATATATATATGGAGCAGACGGCGCTCTGCTTGGGGCAATAGTGAAGTTCACATCTAGCTAGCTAGCCACCTGCACGAACATAAGCCGTTATTGTTTTCGCTTGCTCACGGCTAAACAACAAACCTGACATTTGATAAAACTTGACAACAGTGTCCCAGTTGCTCTGTCATGTGTGTTGTAGTATGTGCTTGTTGTGACGATACACGAACGAGTGTTGTGTTAAAAGTGATCCAACGATAAATAAAACTGGGCTGTTAGGTGACGTGACTTCGGAGTCGAGTTTCTTAGTAGTAATGGCAATTAATTTTGATTAATTAATCTAACGATAAATCAAAGTAGGCTGTTAGGTGACATAACTACACAGCCAATTCTTATTAGGGTGTCAGGAGTAGGTACTGTAGTTAATCTAATAAGTGTCTAGTGCTTTATTGAAATATTTCATATGCATCAGCTCGTGTTTGCATCGCGTGCGTGTGCTCGCTCGTGTGCGTGCGTGCATGTATGTGTGTGTGTGTGCGTGCATGTGTGCGTGCGTGCAGGTGTGCGTGCGCGCATGTGTGCTGTTTACGCGCGTGTACGTCTGTACGTGGGTGCACTCTTATGTCAGTGTGTTTGTGTTGGTTGCTGCCCGTGCGTGTGCGTGCGTGTACGAGCGCGCGTCTGTACGTACGTGCGAGCGTGTATGTGCGTGTGCGTGCGTTTGTTCGCGCATGCGTGCAGGCGTGTGCGCGCGCGTGCGGGCGTGCACGCGTCCGGGCGCGCATGTGGACACATTGTGTCACATTGTGTCACATTGTGTCACACTGTGTCAGTTTCCGATGCCACGAGTTGATGCAGATGAAACGTTGCAATAGTTATAGGCGAGTTCTAGGATTCTCTGGTCACAAGCTAGTCACAGACTAATACTATACAGTGTTGATCTAGAAACGGTGCGTGAGAGATCATTAAGAAAGATGGACGATGCTAGTTTATGTGTTAAGAACGTCTCGGTCCTAGCTCCAATAGCTTTCCCTCTAATGGATGGGTAGAGACGTGTCAGGGGGCAAAATTTGTGTAAATTTGGTGATCGGATAACACGCCAGTGTGTCATTGTAGAGTGTCGCACGACAACCCCAGTGGATGTTGAAATTAACTATTTCCCATGTAACCCTTAATTTATTTCATGTTTGCGGTGGTGCAACTCAGATATTTTAGAGGTGATTTCGTTGATAGACAAACGTCTTACTATTTCTCAACAAAGAGTATAGTAACGGTGCAACGTTTAACTGTACAGTGCTGTACAATAGTAGCACAGTAATTAACCAATAAAACAAATTAGACAGTTTTGGTCGTCTCGATATTGATTAGGCTACGGAATCCAAAAGAATAATTTAAGTGTGGCTACAGCCTGACTTAGAAACACCCTGTACCACATCCGGAAAGCAATTATGTTCCCTGCACGACAATGAAGTTGATGCTGATGATGTAATCAATTATTATCGATGAATTATTACATGGTCACTGCATACTATTACCACGTCGACGAATAGCAGTGATGCGTACATCAGTTATACTTACATATGCAGGCTACACATCGATCACACATAATTACATACACACGCAAATGTAGCATAGTGCAGAATGTAGCGTAGTGCAGATAAACAGTGCCAAAGTAAATGATCCCTTTAACCTCAACCGGATGCAAACGGAACACGTTTTCCCATCCGAGAATAACGTGTGTGACTCGCAAGTGGATTTACGAACGAGTTTAAAAATCACGGTGTGATATTTCTTTCCGGATCGTGAGGTGGGTGAGGGAGATTTACCTTGGCCACGTGCTCTGCATTACACATTCTCTCAAAGGTATATACGTGCAATCTACTAGACATCACAGAGAAGTGTGCTATATTAGAAGAGGCTTGCATGCCAGGGTTAGCAACAGCACACACCGAAACACACCGAACACTCGCATGCAGACATGCTGGTCACGGGAAGCAAAGGAAACTGTACGTACCGCATATCCAGCAATCAACAACAGCTTCCCAACGTTTTCAACATTTCTCTTTCCGGGGGTTACAAACGTGCCGCGAGTCGCTAGAAATCCGCTCATGACATGACGGTTACACGCAACGACCTGCACAAATCGGTCAACAACAACACCGCGAAGGGTGGGGGCCGCAAGGAAAGAGTCAACACTTTGTTATCTATAAACAATTATCTATTAATATAATAGATATGAGGGAGGCTGCGCGTGATGCGACGGATGCATGTCCACGGACTTTGTTTGGCGCGTAGCAGGTAGCGCCATCTGCCGTTTTTTATCGATATTAAAATGACTATTATTATCATAGATATCCAAGATCTTGTCTTCAATTTGAATGATATTGCAATAATATATTTTCGACAAACGATTTTAGATGTCCGACAGTGGAATGAAATCGAGTGGAGAGCTAGTGCCGATTTTTTATATTCCAGAAACGTTTAGCGGTAGCAGAAATACTTTAAATTAAAAGGAATAAATTATCAGCTTTAAATTAAGCGAACAAGTTATAAAAAATAACGTTGCCGAAAAGCAAGACCAAAAACCGTGCATCTATAAACTGGGGGTCCTCCGTCCCAGATGACGTCAGTCACGTCAGCCTCCAGAAAACAAAAGAACTTATAACAAAATGGAACATCACACTTAACGCGGGATACTTTCATGAACAAGTTTAAATAAACATAAGGGATTTCCGACATCATGCAGCTATAACAATATCGAGGATTCTCGATTCGTTGAACGAGTTCAAATTTAGGGTCAGCGGCAAAGCACAGCAACAAAAACACACCCGAGAAATGTGGCCAACTTTGGTCCGCGATGCTTACATTTCTTAGTCTTAGTCTTAGTCTTAGTCTTCCCCTTACTGTCTGTGACCTCCTCTCCCTCGACTCCTTCAGTCACCACCTTCTTCTTCTTCGTCTTCTTCACCTTTTTCACCACGGTCGACTGCTCGGTAACTTCTGTCATCGCTGCCGTGTCCGCCATATTGGATTCTGCAAAATTAGAAACAACTGTTTCAAAACAAGTCATAATAGAAGTTCGACGGTTTTAATCAGTTAAATTGTTTAAGTTTATATTGTTAAACTGTTTTCGTAAATATTTGTTTTTGATTTCCGCATTAAATTAAAAATAGTCATCAGATATATTGAGTTATGAAATTCCAGAGCGCAAATAAATACAAAACCCACGAGTGTAATCGGGGAAGCGTGTTTAGTTCTCTCTCACACGCTTCTACGATTCTCCCCCTCAGTTCAACATTGCCTGCATGACAATCTTTTCATTTCAGACCACAAACAAGGCCACCCCGATCAGAACCAGATTATGTCTGAAGCAATGCCCCGCTAGAATTCAACCAAGACTAAATGGACATGCGCCTGAGAAAACTGTAGGTAGAAGTGCGGAGATGCTTGTGGTTACTAGTGTTGCCACGCTGACACGTTTAACCGCAAAGTAAATCAATTGTTGTGTCTCCTCTTCAGATAAATTGGGGGGGGGTCCTCTTCTCGCGATGGCACTGCGCCACTGACCCCCAGAGCTTTCCATCAGCCCCATAACAGGTTCCGAAATCTCGCGACGCACAACCCCTATAATCCTACAGCGGAGCAAATTCGTGACCCTCGCGCATATATATATATATATATACTAAATGAGTGAGTGCTCAGTACCCGCCCCGGATCTAACACCGCAGCGTTTGCGCAGAGGCTTTCCTATCTCGTGCAGCCAGTGAGTGGTGCAGCAGCCACAATACCTGCAATCATCACTAACAACAGCCGCTGAACTGACGATGAATAGGTATTACAGTGACTAGCATCAGACTGGCGTTTGCTTTGTTGCATAGCGACCGTCAACGATGTACGTATAGAACGTCACACTGTTGTGGGGTACGACGTTCCCCATGTTCCATGTTTCTATGTTCTGTATGTAATGTCGTACTGCTAGAGAATTAAATGTCCTGGCGTATTAAGGGCCGCAAACTCGTATAAACACTTTGAATTTGTTGTATATCATGATGTAATCGGTCCTGTTTGCGTAAGGTAAACTCTATTACCGAAGCCAACTACAGTTTTTTTTTACAGTTTTTTATAGTTTTTACAAAGCCGCTAGATCTATAGTCTTATTGTTTGTTAATCCGTTTGTTTGGCGGCTACATGATATTATAACTTTTTTTTAAGTGTTAAAAAGTAGTTTTTTGCTGAAGCTCTTTTTCTCCAAGCCAACCCACCCACACCATACACAATGAAGGTTTCCTTCGTCCCAACGTCATACAAACTGAGTTATATATCAGTGAGCTTCATAGCGACGTTCACTGAAAATTCGCAGTCGTTATTACGAGTTCTAATATGTCCGCCATTACGTGTATAACGAAAAGCAGACGAAGGGTTGAGCCAGGTCCAACCGCTAGATAAAGCTGGTTGGTTCCACGGCTACTAACGACCTGACGAAGAATACTTTCTACGGTTTGTCGTTGCCGCCACTGCAGCCTTTCTTTGCTTTCACTCTACGGGGGTTTGACTACACGGCTCCCACCCATGAAATATTTCTGCGCATTTGCGTTTCGAGTCGGGCACTGACACCCACACGCGATATATACGGCAATATAGCTTCCCAATTGCAGAAGTGCATGCTCGAAAATAGGATACGCTGCCAGATATATACGTTCACAAACAGAACAAAAAACGCGACTAGAGAGCAGAAATAGCAGTCAGCGCGCTCGTAGCACCAAAGTAAAACTATACGGAAGGCGCGTGATGATTCACGTGGTGGTACATAGAGAACGAGAGGAGAGAAAGAACTAGAGAGAATGGAAGAGAAATGGAGAGAGAGAGAGAGAGAGAGAGAGGGGGAGAGAAGTAGAGGAAAGGAGAATAGGAGAGAAAAGGAGAGAGAGGAAGAAAGTGAGGGCGAGAGAAAGAGAGAGAGAAGAGACAGAGAGAAAGAGAGAGCGCGAGAAAGAGAAAGAGAAAGACAGAGGGGCGAAATAGAGAGATGGAGAGAGAGCGAGAGAGAGAGAGAGAGAAGTAAAGAAAGAGAGAGAGAGAGAGAGAGAGAGAGAGAGAGAGAAACGGGAGCATCATGGCTGCTCTGAAGGGTATGTCGACCCTATATGGCTAATAGCTGCTGCTGCTGCTGTACCCGAGCCTGTTGTCGGTCGCCACCATGAGTCATACTCAAAGACAGACGACAGGGTCCCACGAACGGAATGTAACTAGCACACGAGTAGTGAAGTATTTACGCAATTTCCAGCAATACAAGAGCGGGAATGTGTTCGCAGTGACACTCGCACATGTATGTAGTATAATGCATTATGTAGCATAATGTATTATGTAGTATTATGTATTATTCTGGTATTATGTATTACCAAGAGCACACGTGTGTCTAATAAGAGCTATATAACACATGTGATGATGATCTTATTAGGAGCACAAGGGGTTATGCGTTCTTAGTATGTGGCAGTGGTAAGTAGTTTATGCTGGGCAGACTGGCACTAACGCTGATAGGGTCTATGTCCCCCAAGGTACTGCCGGAACGTACCCTGGTAACTATTTGATATGGTTAGGGTTAGGATTAGGGTTAGGGTTAGGGTTAGGGTTCGGGTTCGGGTTAGGGTTAGGGTTAGGGTTAGGGTTAGGGTTAGGGAGTAGGCGTAGGCGACTCCCTAGACTCGTTAGTGGAGTAGGCGAGGTACGGTCCGGCATATTAGATAGTACCAGGGTACGTTCCGGTATACCGGACCGTACCCAGGGTACGTTCCGGCAGTACTCTGGGGGACATAGACCCTATCAGCGGCACTAACCGCCCCTGATAGTTCTCAGTGCTGTGTGCAAACTCTGTGTGTATATATTTATACACACACGTATGTTCGCAGTGACCTACTTGAAACATGCAATACAGCTTCACGCCATCGCATTCGAAAGGGTGAGGGACGTGAAAGTGGGGGGAGGCAGGTGAGGAGAAATAGGAAGATCTACATCGTGTGGGTGAAAATAAGAAGGTGGCTCATACAGCAAGGATTAATCGCAGCGTATAAAGAGGATACTGCAGTGGGTCACACCTCGTTGCGGCTAGTTTGCCAGTCAAGAAAAGCAACTTGGGTCGCCACGCAGTTCGATGCCCTCGACACCCACATGCACTGCACCTGGCAAAATATCCCAACACAACGGTCCTGGGCGCAACATTTAATCGCAGATGTGGAAGGAGACCAAAAACACTCATCCGACTATTGTGCGAGCATGCATTTATGTGGACCGGGTTAAGTCGCGGGTATAAAGAATACTCATGAATACATCTATGTACCATCTCACAGACACAGTTAACATGTTCCCCCACACGATGTACCCTCATCTGTCAGTAACACTCTGCGTGACCCTAATCCCAAACATATATAAATGTCACGAAAGAACAAAAAATTACATTGTGTACAGAATTTGTATCCAAGGTGTGTTTATATGATGGGAATAAACTTTAAATATCCGAAGCTTTATTGTATACTGAGAAAACCTATTATTAAGAAATATATACTGGTAGGCCTACCAAGCGAGGTTTCTCCTGTCAGCAGATTAAATTTGCGCTGGCCATTTCCGTGGAAATGAAACAAGTGACAGCTTCAATTTGCCCAGCACGGACACGCTAGCCAACTACAGTCTACACTGGCGATAGTTAAATAAATAATGAAGATGATCACAATATAAACCACTTGTCGACCATTCAGCATCAATAATGTATGCCGGAGAAGGGAGGCTGCGTCCGGGTCAGCCTGAATGCGTCACTTTCCGCGTGGGATGTTAGCCTAGATCCACACGGCCGCGAACCTTCGCACTGTGAATCTGCGTTTACTTGTTCAAACACAAAACGAAATACGAATAAGGTTCCTATGATCATCAACCCCTGACATCCCAAATATAATCCTAGAACTCTGACTCCCCCTTTTCTCAAAAGCGCTCTCTCTCTCTCTCTCTCTCTCTCTCTCTCTCTCTCTCTCTCTCTCTCTCGCTCTCTCTCTCTCTCTCTCTATCGCTCTCCCCCCCCTCTCTCTCCCTTTCCCTCTCGTTCTCTCTTTCTTTCTCTCTCGCTCTCACTCTCTTACTGTAGGTCCTCCCGTCTTTTACCGCATTGGCGGGTTGTGGCTATTATACCTGCTCTGTCCATTAGCGGCTATTACGGCCTGCATCAGAATGCACTTATCGTTGCTGCTCGCACACTTTAACCTACCATCGGTCAGGAGTGTTGCTGAGTGCGCGTCGGCTGGCACGCGACCACCGCTGCGCCCGCCGTAGGTGGCGCTGGGCGAGAACGTCGGATAGGTAGCGCTCTGTGACGGTGTAGCCGCCTCCAGGGGGAATCTAACCATGAGTTCGGTGCACCGCTGCGGACCCACGGATACGCTACGCCTAACGCTGTAGCGGGAAGGACCTTCACTCCTACCGTCTCCCCTCGCTCCTCCTTCCGCCGCACCGCTGGTGGCGCCATCCCTTGAGCGAAAGCCGGTGAGTTCGGCTGTCATTTGCTCGCTCTCAAACCAGAAGACGCCGTTAGAGAGCTTCCCGGAGGAAGCCGGGTTCACCTCGCCAGGTGGCGCGCCGGCGTCGTGCGTCGGTATCAAGTCGATCGCTGGATAATACTTCACGCTAGAGACGCGACACGCTTTGTCGCTCTCGCGGCCGCCGTCGGCAGCGGACCCGTAGAGGGCGCGGGCGTTCGGCGGTCGCTCGCGTCGCGGAAACGACGCGCTGCGTCGCTTAGTGACGACGACGCCTTGTCCACTGCGCGTGCCGACGTCCTCGCTGTTAGATGGCAGCACCGACAGCGGGAGGGCTGTGGCGGGGGAGCCGTTACAGGTGTCGCCATCTGCCGACACCTCGAAGATTTTCGATATGGCGACGCAGCGACTGGAATTTTTCGTGAGCTGAGACGGGATGTCGCTCCGAGCGTCAATCTTCGCGGTCGCAGACGGATTTCGGTTAACCTCTCTGCCGTTCTTCGGCGAAGATGGCGTCCTATTCTCCTGATCTAGTCTCGGTGCGGATTGGTTCTTGTTCTCTCGGACGTTGCTCTGAGTGCTCGTTGAACCCTTACTCTCCTCACGTTGACTCGGTGCAGATAGACTCCTGCTCTCCCGCTCCTGTCCTTGCGTCGGACTCTTCCCCTGCCGAGCTTGCCTTGTGGCGGAGGGACTCCTGCTAGAACGGCCCTGCTTACGATCCTTCCGTCTAAGAGCAAAATCCAGGAAGCTCTCTTCGTTGAGCTCGTCAGCGCGTGCGTCATCCATGCCGGCACGACGCAGCCGCGACGCAGCGAGCGTCGGAGGAAGTCTCGGAAGGAGGGTGACCGGGAGGAGGGCGGGCGTCGTCGGAGGAGGCAGCGGCCGGCTGCTTCCGACGGAGAAGAGAAAGCTGAGGAAGAGTTGCTTGAGAAGCTCACTGATCAGCAGCATCGAAAGCGCCACGTAGATGACGCTATCTTCATCATGGTCCGGATCCATCGTCGTCGTCGTCGGTCGCACGCACGCACAGACGCAGCCGATAAGCACGCGCGAGCATCACACTGCGGCGGCGGCCCGTCTGACATATCCCGGCCGACGTGTCAACAAAATCGATAGTGTCAACAGTGCTGCGAGGTCACCAGAGCGTCACTTCGATATCTGCCCTTGTCTGGTTCGGTAAAACGACCAGCGACGGAAAATTGCTACCTGGAGCACACCTGTAATCAAGGTACAGGTGTGCGAACAACAGGTTACAGTTTGTTCGCGGCGGCGTAAGTGGCCGATGATAGCGTCCCAGCGGAAGCGGATCACACGCGCGCACCTACACGCTCGCACGCGCACACCTACACGCTCGCACGCGCGCACCTACACGCTCGCACGCGCGCACCTACACGCTCGCACGCGCGCACCTACACGCACGCACGCATGGAGACACGACAGAAGCGCGCACATACACGCACGCGCGCACGGAGACACGACACACACGCGTGCACCTACACACACGCGCGCACGAAGACACAACACATACGCGCGCACGAATACACGACACACACGCGCGTGCATCCACACGCACGATGCCGGTGAATGCAGTGGGCGTTTTAAGATGTCGAGAGCTTCATCGCGGAGCGGCAGCGGCAGCGGCCGACACACGCGCCGTCTCCCGGGATACGGGCGCTGTAGCACTCTCATTAATTACGTGCCTCGCTCGCTCAGGTAAGTGCGCAGGTGAGTGCTTGGCGGGAAGCTGAAGGCGAGACAAGTCGGGGTGAAAGGTATAGGCGCCCGACGGTACCAGGAACGACCCCCTGCACATCCCGACCGCCCACACGCGATCAGAAGTGATGAGAATGCCAGGAGGATGCTGCGGAGATGCGGGGGATGCGGGGATGCTGCAGGGGGATGCTGCGAGGATGCTGCAGGGTGCGGCCAAGACGGCCGGTGCACGTAAGGGTCACTCTCATGTCGCGGGAGAAGCGTGGCAATGAATGATTTTCCACGGGGAGGGGGTGTTAATTGGCACGCAATTATCTTGCGTGTATAACCACCGACTCTGATCTCCATCACCACATTTCATTATTAGATTATAAGGGGGGCCAACATTTCGACGTTATTATATATAGTTGCGCGAAACCCTGCACCGACACAAACATGACGATTACCCATCCTGTAGATCTTTAGGATGAACATCTGGCGTGATTACTATACTAAATCGGTCCCCTGTGTATTCCAACGTGCGTGTCAATACTAAATATAATTTTAGAAAAAAATTACGGTGGTGATGACAGACTAAATACTGTAGCGAAGTGGATGCAATGCCTGCCGCGACTGCTTGTTAACTGCAGGCAGCCTTCCAACTTTATAACCTTGATATTCATTAGCACTTAACTGCCTAACCATGACTCAATCGTAAACCGTAATCGGGGTCCCTTAGCCACTTACGGCTAACCGTAACACGGGCCCTACCCCCTAGCAATAATAATTAGTCCTTAATCATTATCCGAATACCAAGTTGGTGAGTCTCGCGCGTCCCTTACCCGTGGGCGCAACAAAACGGAACAGTGGTCATAGGCCATTATACTAAAAGGTAAGAAGAAATCTCGCGAGAGATAAAGATACTCAGTGACTCATTTTCTCATCGTCGAAGCCTGACATCATATGTGTAGGCATAATCGCCCCGTGCAGTGCGCCTAACCATATACGTATACGATTCAACGTGCATGTGGTACTAATTTAAATCACCCAAAAGATAAATAACCAAGTGAAAGTTTCTTAACGCTCTTGCTCGAGATTTAGTACCCCTTTGCACAGCAAGTGGAACGGGTGGACTTAGCACCTGGGCAGCAGGCATTTTTATGATGATTTAAAACCAACCGCGGTGTCTAGATCTGCCTCTTTCTCTAAAGCCGTCTCGGTTACGGTCTAGCGAAATCGACTAAAACTGGAGTTCTTGTATGCGTACGTGAGTATATATACGACGTGTGGATCATGCCGGGACAGAGCGAGACGTGGCCACCCACCCAGGACACCGGTCCTCCCATGGCATTAGATTAATGACTGTCAGCTATAGACTGACTCCACGAGATTTCGTTAGCATCCAACCCCTCGTGAAAGCAGCCACAGGGACGTTTCGGATCAGTCTAAGTGCTACCAGCTGGAGGGAGTCTGGCAGGCAGAGCAAAAGAGAGCAGTCATCGTACACGTTAATCAATCACCGTTTGAGAGATGATTATTATTTAGCAGTCACTCACATTCAATTGATACACACGCGTCATTATATCCACGGAAGCTAACGTTATCAATAGATGCGGGGAGGAGGACGGGGGGGGGGGTCGGCAGTGCGGAGATAACGAGCTTCCACCTGGCCCAACGAAAAACCACGTCAATCCGCTTATCTAAGTGGATCTTAACCCTTTACTAGTCAATGCCTCACTAGCGGTGCGTGCCAAGGTCAGACGCGTGGCCGAGAATTATCGTCATTGTACCCGACAGCGGAGATCTGTCGGTGGGAAAACGACGCGTTACCGCGGGGAATATAACAGTGACAGAAGGGGGATATAACACCATCAGGGCGCGAGCACTTCCTTCATTTTCGCTGGAACATATGCTAACTGTGTGAGTCGTAATCGTCTCGAAACCCGTTCACCACCAATTAGGCCATCTGCCTCGCGCCTAGCTCTAGAATTATAGCCCACAGGAAGCCTGGAGGCCTGTGCCCGAGCGAGGGGCTATAGTTGTAGAGCTGCCTCGCGCCCCGACATGCGCCCAAAGATGACGAATGGGTCTCATAATGGGTCCCCGCGCACTACAGCGTGTGCAGGCCCACGTCTGTGCGCGCCGTCCGAAATACACGCTCTATACGCTGCCCAGCGGGTGCCCGTGTGTTTACACTTACTCTCGCCCTCTACGAAAACAGCTAGGAGGGAGACAGAGCCGTTAGTGTTACCCCGGCGAGAGAGGGTCTTACACAACGCGTGTACTGTATACTTACTGCTGCGCCACGCGCGCGCGCCTCGGTTAGTGGAGTCTGGTGGTATTCGGAGGAGGCTGCGACCTTTAAACTAAGAACATCACGCGCCTGGCGTTTGCTCGCTGCTTCCCGCCTGCACAGCTACGAGCTTAACTCCCGCCTCCTCCTCCACCCTCCTCCTCCTCCTCCTTCTCCCCCTCCTCTTCCACTCACACAGTGCAGCTGCCAGCAAATATTCATCGTCAGCAACCCGCACAAAGAAGCTCTGCATTGGTACTCGATGATTCATGCCTGCCACAGTTGACAGGGTTCGCGGCGCGTGATATGTAGGAGGAAGGGGAGAGAGAGAGAGAGAGAGAGAGAGAGAGAGAGAGAGAGAGAGAGGACAGAGAGAAGATAGAGAGAGAGAGAGAGAAGAAGAAGAGAGGAGAGAGAGAGAGAGAGATGAGAGAGAGAGAGTGAGAGAGAGGAGAGAGAGAGAGAGAGAGAGAGACGAGAGAGAGAAGAGAGAGGGAGAGAGAGAGAGAGAGAGAAGAGAGAGAGAGAGAGAGAGAGACGTGGGTGCTACGAAACTATTTCGAGGAGGAGACTTGTTTGGTCGTGGACGAATCGTAAATCCAGCATTTATTGGTTTGCCGGCGGCACTGCGCGCACACCCACTCGTCAATGTTTCCGCTTTGGAAAGTCACAGAAGTACGTGATAAATGTTTTCATCCGGGAATTAAATGTTCCAAGTAGCCGAGCAGCCCATCCCTTCCACTCTTATCCATATACGGGCAACAGGCGGGTCGTGGTGTGCGTGCCACACCGCACACAGTACACACGAAGTTATAATCGAGAGAAATGCGTACGCGACAAAGGAACGTATACGCACGCCTGTCACCTCTTTCCCGTGGTTACGTGGCCACAGGCATTGGGAGCAGAGTCAGTAAAAGACATCAACAATAATATAACCGCCAGCATTTCACAAATACGCACCGTAAGCACCTACCTCTCAATTAGCCCGTTCCACTGTTGTGTCCACTAGTATAATGCAACTTTCCTTCATAAAAACTAAACGCCGAAAGCTCGCCGCACTTCGGCGCGCTGCGAGTGTGCTGTGTCCGCCATGATAATGTAATATATAATATATAAAGTTATATATTATATTATATATTTTATATT
>NW_014577071.1:123192-136508 GCF_000485595.1 Priapulus caudatus
TGTGTGGGTGTGTGTGTGTGTGTGTGTGTGTGTGTGTGGTGTGTTGTGTGTGTCGCACGCTGCAGCGTGTTATGGTCCGAGTGGTTGAGCTGGAACAATGAATTCACTAATAACCAACGAACCAAATAACAACGAACAGCAATAACAACGAGTCACCATCACACTCACTAAACTATAAATGCACACCGCCTCCCTAGCCTGAGGAATCTCAGAATTTCGCGCCGCAGACAAAATGCTTCCAAGGCAGCGCATCATAACGCCCCCTCGCCCATGATTCTATGGCCACATGGATTTTCACACTGCCGAGAATTTGTTTATCGAGACGCGGGTATAAATAAAAATAACGCGCATCGCGGAGGCAGGCAGGCAGTCGTACGGGCCGTTCCGGCTTACGAGCTGATTATGAAATCAGCGGCACAACACGGTTCACGTGCATGCTAACATGTGACTGGCTTGTGACTAGGGCTGCGCGTTGGCGGAGGAGGAGGAAGAGAGAGGAAGCCGCAACAGACGGTCTCCCCAGCAAGCGTGGGTAATGCCTAGCAGCATGGTGGCATTGCATGCTTCCCGTAATGTAGCGTAACGCCGTGATGATTAGCATACGATGACAATCGAGATGCGCGCACACACAAAAACACACACACACACACACACACACACACACACACACATCACACACACCACACACATCACAAACACACCACACACACTACACACCACACACGGCGCGCGCGCGCTGGCCCCGCACCACGCACACACCACACACATCACACAACACCACACACACACAAACACACCACGGTGCCTCGCGGCGGGGAGGCCGCGGAGAGAGAGAGTCAGACAGCATTGTGAAATAGAGAGCGTACACACAACAACGCGCGCCATACACGCAACACGCAACGCACACGCACACGCACACGCACACTTGCCAGCACGGCGCACACGCACACGGCACACGCACGACGCCACACGCACACGCACACACACACACACACCACACTACCACACACACACACACTCTTCAGCACAGAAAGCTAGCCTAAAATTTAGGTGCTGCTACTTTTGTGTTTTGCTTAATCATTGTTACCCTATGCCAATTATTTGTTCTTCAAGCATGCTTTCTCTATGATATACACTACGCAGTAATGAAATACCATAAGTTTTCAGTATACACTGGCTTTACAATGACTACTCATTTGAAATGACAAGAAACTAGCGTGGTAGAGAGGGCCTAGCACACTGAGCCATCAGCGAGGCTGTACAATCGGAGGAGACCTGGCCGTTATCAATTAGCGGTTTCGTTTATTGGTGGCATCGCTGGTTACTGTTACTAACCCCAGCCTGTGCGGTTGCGTACACATGTTGCATTGACACACGCCCTTGTATAGGCTAACACATGATAGCGTCTTCTTACTGTTCCGAAACTCTAGACACGAATGGCTAAATTGGTAACTAAGCCAGCTTCTTATTCCTGAAATTATTTTACACCGCACGTTTTAAAGGCACGTTTAAACGTGAAATTGATATTGTCTTACGACATAGCGGAGATGTGGGAATTGCTGCAGACGTGTACATAATGGTTTTGGTTGGCGTTGTGTGTGTTGTGTGACGTGGTGCTGTGTGGTGCTGTGTGTGTGTGTGTGTGTGTGTGGTGTGTGTTGGTGTGTGTGTGTGTGATGTGTGTGTGTGTGTGTTCTTGTGTGTGTGTCGTGTGTGGTGTGTGTGTGTGTGTGTGTGTGTGTGTGTGTGTGTGTGTGTGTGTGTGTGTGTGTGTGTGTGTGTGTGTGTGTGTGTCTGTGTGCGCGCGCACGTATGCGCGTGTATGCGTGCGTTTTCTTGTTCGCCCGAATGCCATTACACAATAACGCCTAGATGTTGGCGACCCCATCTGCGTTACTATATGCTACATGTCAGCATGCACAGATGTCACTATCACTGCTCTCTATCAAAGAGTGAGATTGTCTATCCATACCAATGGCGACAGTTCGTATATGTCACTGTGTACATGACACACTGTCAATGCTGCCCTTGCCATATCACAGAGAAATCGCAAGTGACTTCGTGTACATACAGATTTCACAGCAACACTAATGGCAAACATGTGATACAAACTTTGACATCATTTAATTGATGTGAAAGCGATCGCCATGTCATTAGCGCACGATCAGTTGTAAAATCAGAATGATTTCGCGCTTCTTCTAGTAGTTTGCGTGCACGCAGATAAATCAAATGCAAAGGGTGAGTCAACCCTCCTTCGGACCAGTTCAAGTGAAACTGTTGATCAGTTGAAATTCAAAGAACCAAGCGACTTTCACTTGTGCGATCGTTTAAATGCAGGTGTTCAAACAAAACCGCAAAATATCTTAACAATACAGCGTACGCAACCAGTTCCTTTTGCCTCACATTTTTTGGATACAGCAGGCGAGAGAGACATATGCTAGCTAGGGCCAGGCTACCTTATCATCAGCATGCGGCTTCCCAGCTTTCCCCGCTTTCCATCCAGCGGGTTACGCGACACAATCTCACTAAACGAATGCAAATGTTGCCACCAGCTCAACTGCTAGTTAAATAGGGTTCCTGGATGCACATAACCCTTCTGCGCTTGACTTTTGCGCATTAATAATGGCTGAGTTAGCGTGCGAGAGAGTTAGTCGTGTGAATTGTCTGACTCCGACTGTGCTTGAAGGTTAAGGGCTAATTAGTGTAGTGCACAAACCTGCTTACGCGGGAACTCCTGCAAGAAACAAGTCGTAATTGCCTACCTGCCTGACTAGTTTTACTTTCCCCGTATGGCGCTGGGGAGTAACGTGGGTACGGTGCGAAAGGCAGGGCGAACTCCTACACGAAACAAGCCATAATTCCCTACCTAACTAGTTTTATCTTCCCCTTGCTCTGCGCTTGGGAGTAACGTGGGAATTGGTACAAAAGACATGGCGAACTCCTAATTTCAGTTTTTACTGACTCTGTCCCAAGTGCCTGTGGTTACGGCCGCCGGTACCGTAACACGGGTGCGCGCGTGTCTTGACGGGTTTCGCGTTGACTCACTACGGACCATCACGTTGCGAGGTATTATACGATCAAGAGCATATAAAGAAGGCTTATATTCTTTATATGCTCTTGATACGATGTTTATAAATGTGGAGCAGAAGCGGTGCGTGTTTGATATGCGGGCAGGTTGGCACACACACTCACGCAGGTGCCCGGGATACGGGACAACGCAGAAACCTCGTGCAGAATGCACGCAGCAAAATAACTGTGGGCTTACGAAGGCTTACGATGGGCGGGTGAGGTGTGCTCCCCATCCCAGCACTGCCGTCGATTTTTATTGCGCAGGAACAAATAGATGTAAAAGAAAAGTTGTTTGTTGTTATCATCGGTATCGCGTGTGATCGATCAACCTGCGCGTGAACCGTGTAATGCGGTTAACACTGCCGTATAGATAGAGTTAAACGTGGGGCTGAGCATATCGATAAGCAATCAATCTCGGTGAAGATCAGATACGATCCCTGCCGGGTAGAAAAACGTACGAAACAAGATCACATCTGGGATTCGCTCACTGTAATACTAGAACATATCAATGAGAAACATAGGAGCATGCCAGATTAAAAAGTTCACGCGTTTAGGAGGTCATTGCGGCGTCAAAGAAAGACGCTGGACGCTAGGTGGTTAAGCCGGATTGACCAGGTAAAAGAAACACGTCCTTAATCATCAAAATGAACTTCTAGCTTGCATCGAAATACTATTGTTGTATCATCAATATAACCGATATCACCTTTACAACCAGAATTATTACCCGCAACCGGGTATATTACGGACTATAGAAATCTCCGGGCTGCATTCGTGGACAAATAGACATTAAGGATCAGGGTCAAATGGGTGTTTAAACTGCAAGGTCGATCCAGACTAGGCCGCAAAGGACATGCATGACACACATCGATGTTTGCACATCTGACAAGCGCTCGCACACGTGACCGATTAGCCGACGTTGCAGGAGAGTGGAAATACAAGAGCATCCGTATACCGGACCGCTGTTGTATAAACGTCAAGAGAAAACAGCACACGCGCGTATCTGTTTTCTTTCATCTCTTAAGACAGGATGCGGTGGGGTTATACGCGGGACAGCTGCCACGGCGACAAACTTCGACCCAACCCCTAATGAGATGACAGGAAAAAACTCCCCGCTGTGGGTTTTGACGAAGAACAACCAAGATCGATGGGCATACATACGAGACTGGATTTAACCCGCGTATATTCTGATGACACTGGTCGTTAATTACAAGCAAGTCATTCCAGTATAACTAGATGTAAATATGCTCTGGATTTGTTTTTTACAGAGGGTACTTTTACTGATGTTTTTGTCTTCTAGTTTTCTGGTTAAACGGCCGCCGACCTATTCCCCTCTCTCCTTCTCCTTGTTTCTCGCGCTCTCTTTCTCTCTCTATATAATATATATATATATATATATATATATATATATATATATATATATATATAATAATAATTATAGTTGTAATGAAATAAAGAACAAACAAAACTATCGATACGGCAACAGCCATTCATACAGCTCAGTAATTCCTATAGCGGCAATACAAAGCAGATTTTCATTGAAGCACAGAACTTGATTCACTGAACTTAAACGAATTGTAATAGCATAGCGATCGCTACTACTTAACAGATGGTTCTAATTTATTGCAACAATGCTGAATAGGGGTCATACACTGTGTTGATACAGTTGTGTATACTCTTGTAAATACTGAAAAAACTTTACAAACGTGCTACAATCTATAGCTAATTCATCTATGTAATATAATGCTCTATTTTCTTTCTCGGATGTCTAGATTTCTTTTAGTCACACATGATTTATTTCACAGATCAATCAGTTAATTGAGACGGCAATCTAATTCAAATAAACACCTCGCTCGCAACAATTTTTACACCACATCAAAATTATCGTGCTCAAACTTTTTTAACCGAGTCATAGACAGTTTTGCGTCTACATATTTCATAACCTCGAAAAATCCGGGATCGTTCGATGACGTCATCTGATCGATCGACCTAGTAAGTGCATATTTTCCGCTGCTATTTACGGCCATCATCCGTATCCACTGATGCTCAGCATCCACGCAAGAACACTTCCTGCTCCGCATCAGCATCACCCCCCCCTCCCCCCACCGCGTGCATGCTGTATGGCTTCTTTTGACGAAGTCATAAATTGCGCGATTAGAGACACCGCGATGCGGCAAGCAGCTATGCAGCCTCGCTCACTGCACACCGAGAGCAGCAGACACGCTAGAGTCACGTGTGCCGAGGCAACCTATCTGCGCCATCGTTGGTGTATATGCGCTTCAGGCCCGAGGTTCCGATCACATGAGCAAACGCAGCTAAGCATGCGTGAAATCCTACTTAATAACACTTCTTATATATACCTACTTATTTACTCTCTTCAAAGATGCCTGCTTAAAGATACATACTTCATAAAACTCCCTAAAGGTACCTTCTCAAAGATACGTACTTCATAAAACTCCTTAAAGATGCATTCATAACGATACATACTTTATAAAAAATATTTGAAGATGGCTCTTTAAAGATACGTACTTCATAAAACTTCTTAAAGATGCTCCCCGAAAGATGTATACTTACTAACCCTTCATAAAGATGCCTTCTTAAAGATACATACTTCTTAAGATGCCTCCCTAAACGTATACTTACTAACACTTATTAATTATACCCCCGTAATGATGCCGTCAACAGAATTCCTACTGGATAACACGAATTCTAGAATGATTACTTTAGTGCTGTGCGTTTGTTTGATAGGTAAAACCCGATTGCCCAGTATCTTGCATACTGTAGCAGAACGAATTTTTTTTCATCTGAGTTTAATCCTGTGTCTGCGCAGCAGTGTTCTCTTGTTGCTACACTGTGTTACTGTGCGCTATGACGCGACATGTGCCTACTCTATTAACAACACTGTCGAAAACAAAGGCAAAAAGAGGAATTTCGAGTTACACTTTGCCTAAACAAATATAGTTATATTTTCAAACCAAAATTTTTAACAAAAAGTGCAGTCGGGCACTCATTCGCATGTTACAGTGATCTACTGCGAAAAATGTGGCCAGGATTTTGATGTCAGTCTTCGAAGAAAGAGCAATAATTGTTTACATCGGTGTTCGTTCGCGTCTCACCCTTCACGAGTTCAAGAGTATTTTGAACTCGTTCTACTCAAAAAACAATTTCAGCCTTTTGGCCGAACTCTGTGCTTCCTACATTCTCATACATAGCCATACACCCCGCGATGCTGAGGCACCCGGAGGGACGTCTGCGCCAGTCTATGTCGATTCCGGGTAGATATGAGTACAGCGACCGACGGCGGCGCATCGTTGAAGTTTAAAATTAACCATCGATGGATGAGGCTAGAAGTCGCTGAACCGCCGCAAATTGCGGCCAAGGGACTTACGCACCACAGCGTAAACAGGAACAACATTCATGTAAACCTACTCACCAACACCATCTTCAACCTTATAGGTCAAAAACATCTCGGCATCACGATGTGGAACGCTGGACTAAACGGTGATTGAGATGGAAAAAAATAAGAGATGGAAAAGGATAGCACTGGTGACGGATGACCCGATGAAAGGCTAGTATAAATTCACAACATGAAACGAATTTCTTTTTCGATGGTACCAACACAAGGTGTGAACAGTGTGCGGTTGAGTGTAAAGTTATCGACTTTATTACCGAAGTCAAAATACCAGACAGCAGTTAAGATAATGTTCCTATAGATATGGGTCATCACCGTTATATCAGAAACGATGTGACATATGATCCTAACGAATGATGATGACGAATAATGATGGGTAAAACGAAAGTGCTACTTATTTACTATAGAATGTTATTCTTGTCACAAGTATTATATCGACATGACGCGCGCGTGTGTATGTGTGTGTGTGTGTGTGTGTGTGTGTGTGTGTGTGTGTGTGTGTGTGTGTGTGTTTGTGTGCGTGGGTGAGTGTGGGTGTGGGTGTGTGTGTGGGTGTGTGTGTGGGTGTGTGTGTATGTGTGTGTGTGTGTGGGTGAGTGTGGTGTGGGTGTGTGTGTGTGTGTGTGTATGTGTGTGTGTGTATGCTGTGCGTGTGTGTGTGTGTGTGCGTGTGTGTGTGTGTGTGTGCTGTGTGTGTGTGTGTGTGGTGTGTGTGTGTGTGTCGCACGCGCGCGTGTTATGCGAGATGGTGAGCGGAAATGAATCTCACTAATAACAACGAACCAAGTAACAACGAACACAATACACAACGAGTACCTCATCACACGTCACTAAACTATAAGATCTGATGCACAACCCTACCTAGCCTGGGTCTCAGAATTTCGCGCCGCAGACAAAAGCTTCCAAGCGCAGCGCATCATAACGCCCCCTCGCCAATGATTCTATGCGCACATGGATTTCACACGGCCGGAATTTGTTTAGGGCGAGCGCGGGATAATAAAAATAACCGCATCGCCAGAGGCAGGCAGGCCAGTCGTACGGCGTTCGGTTACGGACTGATTATGAAATCAGCGGCAGCAAGCACGTCAACGTGCTGCTCACATGTGACTGCTGACTAGCTGGCTGGCGGAGGGAGGAAGGAGAGGAGAGGAAGCCGCCAACAGACGGTCCCGCAGCAGAGCGTGGGCTAAAGGCGCTAGCAGGCAATGGTCGCTATGCATTCAATCCCGTATGTAGCGTAACGCCGTGACGAATTAGCATACGATGACAATTCGACGGATGCGCGCACACACAAACACACAACACACACACCACACACACACACACACAACACACCACACACACACACCACACAAACCACACACACACACGACTACACACGCACCACCACGGCGCGCGCAGCGCGCTCGCCAACTACACACACCACCACCACACAACACCACTACACCACACAATACAACACCACGTGCCTCCGGCGGGAGGCGAGAGAGAAGAGTCCAGACAACATTGTGAAATAGAGAGCGCGTACACACCAACAACCGTCGCACGACGCATCACACGACACGACGCACACGCAACAGCGCACCGCACACGCAGCACTGCACACGCCACGCACACGCACACGCCACACCACGACCACGCACCGTCACAATCAACACCACACTACACACACACACACACTCTTCACACAGGTAGCCTAAAATCTTTAAGGTCTGCCTACCTTTTTGTTTGCTAATCCATTTACCCTATGCGCAATTAGTTTGTTTCTTCAAGCATGCTTTCTTGATATACACTACGCAGTAATCGAAATACCATAAGGTTTTCATGATACATTTGCCTCTTACCATTAACACTAACATTTTGAAAAGTGACAAGAACCTAGCGCTGGTATGAGAGGGCTAATCACAATGAGCCATCAGCGAGGCTGTACAATCAGTGAGATGGGCGTTATAATTAGCGTTTTCGCTTTATTGTGCTCGCTGGCTTTGTTACTAACCCAGCCTGTTGCGCGTTTCGTCACACAGATGCATTGACAGTCACGCGCCTTCGTATCAGGCTAACACACTATAGGCGTCCTCTTACTCCCGAACTTCTAGACACCGAATGCCTAAATTGTAACTAAGGCAGCTTCTTATTCCTTGATTATTTACAACCGCAGCCGTTCTTAAAAGGGCCCGTTTAAACGTGAAATTAGATCATTGGTTTACGAGACATAGCGCGGAGATGTGAATGCTGCAGACGTGTACATAATGCGGTTGTGATGTGTGTGTGCGTGTGTTGTGAGTGTATGTGGTGAGGCTTGTGTGTAGTGCTGTGTGGGTGCGTCGTGTGTGTGTTGTGTGTGTGTGTCGTGTGTGTTGTGTGTGTGTTGTGTGTGTGTGTGTGTTGTCTCTGTGTGTGTGTGTGTGTGTGGTGTGTGTGTTGTGTGTGTGTGTGTGTGGGTGTTTGTGTGTGTGTGTAGTGTGGTGTGCGCGGGCAGGCGCGGGTATGCGCGTGTGTGCGTGCGTATTCTTGTACCCCGAATGCCATTACACAATTAACGCCTAGATGTTGGGACGCCCATCTGCGTTACTATATGCTAGCAGTCAAGCATGCCAGATGTCACTATCAGCTGCTCCTATCAAAGAGTGAGACTTGTCAATAATCCCATACCAATGAGCGGAGCAGTTCGTATATGTCACTGTGTAGCATGACACACTCGTCAAAGCTGCCCTTGCATATCACAGAAGAAATCGCAAGTGACTTCGTGCTACATAGCAGATTTTCACGGCAACACTAATGGGACAAACATGTCGAATACGAACTTTGACATCATAATATTGAATTGTGTGGATGAATTGGTCGATGGCTCGTTATGTCATTAGTGCACGTGATCAGTTGTAAATCAGACATGATTCGGTCGGCCGCCTGCCTTCTTCTACGTAGTTTGCGTGGTGCACGAGAGTGAATCAAATGCAATAGGGGGGTCGAGTCAACCCACCTTCGGACCGAAGTTCAAGCATGAACACTGTGATCAGTGAAATTCAAAAGAACAAGCGACTTTCATTGTGCGACTTCGTTGAAATGCAGGTGTTCAAACAAAAACCCCAAAACTAACAATTAACAGCGTACGCAACCAGATTCATTTGCTTCTACATTTTTTTGGATCAGCAGGCGAGAGAGACATCGTGCTAGCTGAGGGTCCACAGGCTACCTATTATTCGCATGACCGTCTCCCAGCTTTCCCCGCTTTTCCTAGCCAGCGGTTACCGCGCGACCACATACCTCACTAAACACATGCAAATGTTCCACCAGCTTCAAACTGCTAGTTGGTTGTTAATAGGATTCCTAGGATGCACATAAACCCTTTCTGCGCTTGACTTTTGCGCATTAATAATGGCTGACGCTTACGTGCGAGAGAGTTAGTCGTGTGGACTTTGTCTGACTCGACCCGGTCTTGGAAGGTATAAGTGGGTAATGTACGTTGTTTATGTGCGAACATGAACCTTGCTGTACGCTGGGACGAGCTCCTCAGAAACTAGTCGTAATTGCCTACCTGCCTGGACGTGTTTACTTTCCCCGTATGGCGCTGAGCGAGTAACGTGGGTACGTCGCGAAGGCAGGCGAAACTTCCCTAACACGAAACAAAGCCGGCCATAATTCATATACCTAGCTAGTTTTATCTTCCCCTTGCTCTGCGCTTGGGAGTAACGTGGGAATTGGTACAAAAGACATGGCGAACTCCTACACGAAACAAGCCATAATTCCCTACCTAACTAGTTTTATCTTCCCTTGCCTTGTGTGCGTTGTGGAGTAACGTGGGAAATTGTGCGAAGACTAGGCGAACTCTCTACACAAAACAAGCCATTAATTTCTACCTAAACTAGTTTATTCTTCCCCTGCTGTGCTTTGCGGAGTAACGTGGGAAATTGGTGCGACAGAATGCCGCGAACTCCTACACGAAACAACCATAATTCCCCTACTAACTAGTTTTTATCATTCCTCTGTGGCGGTTTGGGGAGTAACGTGGGAAATGGTGCAAAAAGACAATGGCGAACCCTAAACACGAAAAAGCCATAATTCCCTACCTAGCTATAGTTTTATCTTCCCCTTGCTCTGCGCTTGGGAATAACATGAGAAATGGTGGGAAAGACATGTCGAAATCGAGCAGCCGGCGGCGATGAGTTATAGTTTAAACCCATCCGTCCCTGGGTCCGACACATTAACCGACCACACCCAGTAGCGTCGTAGTAAATACTGCCCGCGCCGTACGCAGAGCGAGCAGCAGTTGCGGTATGCAGGATTGGTGTGGGTGTGATGTAGTGTCAGTAGTACGCTGGTAGTAGAGTATAGCGGAGTAGGATTATATACTATATTATCTTTTTATCTTATATCTTTTATCCTATATTATGCTTTTTATTCTATATCTTTTTTCCTATATTATGGCTGTTATCCTTAGTAGGATAGTAATAGTAGTAGTAGTAGTAGTAGTAGTAAGTATAGTAGTTAGTAGTAGTAGTAGCAGCTTGGCAGGCGTAGGCAGGGATATGTGAGTAGATAGTAGTAGCAGCAGCACGCAGCAGCCCGCAGCAGCCAATAGTAGTAGTAGCAGCAGTACGTTAGTAGCAGTAATAGTATAGCAGAGGCAGCGCAGCAGCAGATAGCAGCTTTAGGTTAGTAGGCAGTAGTAGTGGCATAGCAGCAGCAGCAAGCAGCAGCAGCAGAATGCAACAGCAGTACAGCAGCCAGGCAGCAGCAGGCAGCAGCAGCAGTAGCAAGTAGCAGTGTAGTGTAGTAGGTAGCCACGCAGTCAGCAGCCAGCAGTAGCAGCAGCAGCGTAGCGGCGCGTGAGTAGTAATGGCAGCCGAGCTCGATATTGACGTGCTCGTAGGACGCCTGGCACTGCATATCCATAAGTTTCTTGACGACTCAAAATCTCTAGTGTTCTTTGGCTCCCTGGTTACTATAAAATCCAGAGTAGTGTGGGCAACCAATAAGACTAGGCGTACGTCCAGGACAATGACGTATGTTAAGTCGCGGATGCAATAGGGGCGACGGGGCAGCCTGACTGGAATCCCAAATTTCTCTGGTATTATTCTTTAAAATGCCTCGACCACGCTGTCCTCGGAAGGTTATTCTGATTTTTTCTCTACGTTGCTCTAATGAGTATGAACGTCTACCCAAGAAGCATCATTATGTTCATTATGTACAGGCGCACACAACGTTTCGTGTATTTATTGAATGTTAAGAATGCCACATTCTTCTTCAAACGCCTACTCAACTCAGTGGACGGCCCGCTGTCTCTTTAGTGGGCGGCTGCATAAGCGGTCTATGTCCCCGCGGTACTGCAGGAACGTACCCTGGGTTACGTTTCGATATACCGGACGTACCCTGGTAACTATGCTGATATGGTAGGTTAGGTTAGGCCCGTTAGGCGTTAGGGATAAGCGTAGGCCGACTCCCTAGACTCGTTAGTTGGAGTAGGCGAGGTACTGTCCGGCATATAGGTAAAAGAGATTTAAAGTAACCACTTTCCGCCGCCCAGGGGGTACGTTCGGCCAGTATCCTGCGGGAACAACTTTTAGACCTGCGTAGCGGAGGTCATTTAGGCTTCGTGGATACGTAAATTCTGTAAGAACTGCGTGCACCTTGGTATGCCCATAGACTGCGCGGTTAGAATGTCTCTCATGGAGATTTTAGTTTACGGACTTAGATCAACAGCCCAGTTTCGGACATCCAGCTCCTTCCGGGAGATTTGCCAGTTTATTTGTTTATAAATTTCTGGTGTACAGAACCTCGCGCGCGGGGTTTCTACCGTCGCGCGCTTCCCGGCGTCCCTCCTGCCTGCAAGCCACTATGAGAAGTATGAGTTAAGATAATGCTCTAGACAAGAACCCAATGTATTTCACAAGGTTCTCTCTCTTGTCTTCCTTTTCTGTGCTCGCTATTTCACAGTGTAATGTATTTAGTTCGTGAGATGAATTGGTTGTGGTGGCGGTGTGGCGAGGCAATGCACTGTCTAAACATTTGGGGTGTAATTAGGGGGCTTTGCATGCATAGTTGTGAAGTTTGTCCGGAGACGGCCGTGGTTTAGAGCGGCACGCGCGCGATGCGGGGTAGTAAACCCGCTCTACGTCTAGCCCTTTCGCGTTACAGTCGTTCGTCTGGTGCCAACGGAGGTGATGGTTAGTTACTGCCTGAGACACACTACGCATGCCGGGACGTGCGACGTGCTGAATGTGGGTTATGTATAGAGGAGACTTCCAGATAGTTGAGCCGCGGGTATGCCGGCTGGTATAGGGAGAAAGGCGTTGCCCGAAAGTAGATTTGTTTGATCCCAGGCTGGCGTTGTCTTAATAGGCGATGGATCGCGCAAATACCCGTGTTCCTATCAAGAGCGGGCTGACCCAGGGAGACGGCTTCTATGAGTGCCCGCGCAGGGCGATACTGCCGGAACGTGACCGCCTGGCTACTTCTAATATTGCCGGACCGTACCTCGCGCTACTCAATAACGATGTCTAGGGAGTCGCCTAACGGTCTTACTCCTAACCCTAACCTAAACCCTAACCCTAACCATTATCAGATAGTTCCAGGGTACGTTTCGGTATATCGGACCGTACCAGGGTACGGGTATCGTGCTCTAGTATCTGGACGTATGCCCAGCGGCGATAGTGAGACCTAATTTGTGGAGACTGGGTGGACTAGTAGACTGGATTGTGTAGCTTGGGAGGCGTGCAGTCGGTCTAGCTGCCAGGGAACCGTCCCGCCTTTTTTTGTGGGGGTGGTGGGCGTGGGTTTCCCTATACGTACGTGTGGGCCAGCAGGGGAAGAGGGTAGATTGGGCGTCAAGTTGTGTTTT
>NW_014577071.1:136518-150125 GCF_000485595.1 Priapulus caudatus
AGCAGCAGCAGCAGTAGCAGTAGCAGTAGCAGCAGCAGCAGCAATAGTAGTAGCAGTAGCAGTAGCAGCAGTAGCAGCAGCAATAGAAGCAGTAGCAGTAGCAGTAGCAGTAGTAGCAGTAGAAGCAGCAGCAGCAGCAGCAGCAGCAGTAACAGTAGCAGTAGCAGCAGTAGCAGCAGCAGTAGTAGTAGTAGCAGTAGCAGTAGTAGTAGTAGCAGCAGCAGCAGCAGCAGCAGCAGTAGCAGCAGTAGTAGTAGTAGCAGCAGCAGCAGCAGTGGCAGCAGCAGTAGCAGTAGTAGTAGTAGTAGTAGTAGCAGGAGTAAGATAATATAGATTATCTTATATCTATATATAAGATATCTAATATCTATATTATCTTACTCCTGGTAGTAGTAGTAGTAGTAGCACCAGCAGCAGCAGCAGTAGCAGCAGCAGCAGCAGTAGCATCAGCAGCCAGCGACATGACGTGTGTGGCCGCCTGCACTGCAACACAAACACGACCAACCTGTCTGCCCCCTGTACTATAGGGGTAGGCAACCTAACACGGGAGTAAGCCACGAATACGTATGTTACGCCCATGGATCGCCGCCACCTCACTGAAAAATTTCGTACAATGCCGAACGCTGTTGGATTTATTTATTCTCTGCAGAGAGACCGATACACAAACACACTGCTGGCCCACAACGTACGTATAGGGAAACCCACCACCACCGACCACTCAGTACCCGGTCTCTTAGTGCGGCTCATAAGGTCTATGTCCCCCAGGGTACTGCAGGAACGTACCCTGGGTACGGTCCGATATACCGGAACGTACCCTGGTAACTATCTGATATGGTTAGGGTTAGGGTTAGGGTTAGGGTTAGGGAGTAAGCGTAGGCGACTCCCTAGACTCGTTATTGGAGTAGGCGAGGTACGGTCCGGCATATTAGATAGTACCAGGGTACGTTCCGGCAGTATCCTGCGGGACATAGACCCTCTCAGCCTTAGTGCGTGCCTATCGTAAGACACCCCCGGCATACCGCGCATGTCTCTCTAAATAACACACAGCCGCGTATCGTCCGGGAGATTTGCAGTAACTAATCTGTGACAGAACCTCGCCGCGGGGGTTTCTACCGTCGCGGTGCTTCCCCGGCGTCCTTCCTGCCTGCAGCCACGAGAGTAAAGGGCTATAACCCCTATATAAAGGTATAAAGGTATAAAGGTAGGGGGTGAGAGTATAAAGGGCTGCGAACCCAACCACGTACGGCATGGCATCCTTATTGCTTGGGCGGCGCAGCAAACCTGTAGCAGCTTTATGACAGCTATAGGCGGTGCTAGAACCTCACCACCGGTGTTTTGGCGGTGCGGATGGACAGAGAATAGACAAGTTGTGTGTGTGCACATGCCGGATTTCGTACACAAATACACGCGCAGTTTACGAAAACGCCATAGCACCGCGATGGCACTGACAGTGGTTGGCGGGGCTTTCAATGTGTGATGTGATGTTACCATTATAGCCACGAAATGGTTCCGCCATTTGTAATGACATAGGGGGCATTTACTGGGCGGAATAGATAAGTTAAAACATCACGAATTGTAAGATGTACGCTTGTAAGGTTGTCAATTTACAGCCTACGTACACAGTAGTACGTGGTTCCAGTAACGCTTAATTTACAGAAAGCAACTCTTTAATGTATTTATGCGAAAAAATCACTTTTCCATGTTAAAACATGTCTATTGACGCGTCTAAAATGAAAAATAGGCGTAAGCTAATTCAGATGAACGATTGTAACATCATACTTACACTGATTTCGACAAGATAAAGAAAATGAGACGTTAAATATTGAGGTCATTACCCTACGCGTAAGGTGACTTGCACTTCATAATTCAGTGATTTGACGATTATTCCTTGCATCAATAGTCGAGAACGGCACATCATACACTGGTCGCAGGTTGCAGGTAGATAGTATAGGTTACCTGTACTGCCAAACACGGTCCTGATCTACAGACCACATATCATATATGAGTTAATGAAGACAACTTTGTCTTCATTAACTCCTGATATATATATATACTATATGTCTAATTAATTATGTCATATCACAGCACACTGTACCTTTCCTGGAACATCACCGCTGGTCGTGTTGTCATTTTCATCCATGTCATAAAATACGTGCGTGCACCTTTCTTTAGTTACATGTACATGATTATGCAATACCAACCGGAAAATTATGTATTTCAGATTAACTGTATTCCGCAATACTGCGTCCAACAGAGAGTAGGTGATATTCCTGATATTGTTCGGTATCCGGGTCTACAACAATTTGGCAGAGGAAATGTGCAGGTTGGTTATATGTTGCTTCACTCTGTATGCAAATATCGTTTCTGATGAATCAATCATAGCTTTTACGCATCAACGTGTGTTTATTAGTTGCCAGGGAACCAGTTAATTTTACTCATAAATCTTATCACAGGCGTGGCGTGATGTTTGAACTAGAAGTTAGATCTTTATAAAACTTATCAGAATCAAGTCGATTGTAAAACCAGTTCGGTGGTTTATGACCACTGGTCCAGCTATTCGTGTGCTGATCGTTATTCTAATCTAGATGATGTCTGAGAGGTGTATTTGGTCTTGTTGCATGGTTATCACTAATGCTCCAAGTATAAAAATAAACAATAAATAATAACAACCTGCCAATTCGAATGCAAATATCAATTCCATAATGAGTGTTTTCGTTCAGTGTCTTCGTAGCTACCACCAAGCAAAACACAATAAGTAGTTATACAGCTACAGGTTTAACGACTTATTGATTGCTGTCATTGACACTTTCATAGCGAACCTTTCTGAACATTTCGTGATTTTGTCTAGTATTTACGAGTTGCTAATGCACTGTTCTCAAAAACCTGATTGCTTTTTGAAGGTAAAAGACTTCGCCCAGCGGGTACGCAAAATAGCTGATCGGGTCATTATGACCCCAAACCTCATTTGGTTGAACCAAGCACTTTTAAAGTTTGCTGACACTACTGTGAAATTCATTTGCTGAAGTATCCAAACTATCGATGAAAAGTCTATAAGTTATACTAATACGGTAGAGAATAAACGTGATTTTGTTTTTGTTGGAAATATTTTTTATACGCTCTCTCTGATGAATATCATATATCATAGTTCAAGATTATTTCGTAGCGGTTTTGTAACGGGGTCCAGTTTAGTTAACCTATTCCACAATTGCTATAATATTGACCTAATGCGGTCCTACCATATGATGAATATTGAGAATCGGAGTAAAAACTGATCATTCGATCTGCGCCTGTTTGTTCTCCCTTGGTTTCCCTTCTGCTACGTGATTTCATCATTGGTAAAAAAGACATGCAGTAATTTTCTCCTGATAGTATATCTTTATGTTAGCTTCATGTAATGATAGCACACGCACAGGATTCCCATCACTCCATCCCATTCTATTCCCCAGTAAATTCATCGCAGGTCAAGACAGTGCTACATTGGCAGACATAGCCACTAGGCCCCCCGTCCTAGGGACACGATGCACTCTCCCATTGGCATTCGGTCACGCCATGCACTGACAGCACCCCTCCGTAACTGATGAATGCACACAGCATCCCTCGGCGACACTCAACCAGGATTCTGTGTCTGAGCATATGAATCATCCATCATGAGCGGAGATATGCATGTACGCCCGACACACGCACGCACGCACGCACGCATGCACACACACACACCACGCACGCACGCACGCGCGCGTGCACACACACGCACACGCACACACGACACGCGCGCACGCACGCACGCACACGCACGCACGCCACCACACGACACACACACACACACAGTAACGCTTGTCCCAGTAAACCGAGGCCCGCTTTGCTTCACGCCGCCTGAATGGTCGGCGTAATATGGTGGTGAGCAATAAGCGGGACAGATGTTCGCACACGCGATCAGAACAAAAAATACCGTCAGTCATTGATCGACGATGAATCGACCGTTGATGTGTTAATAGCATGTTTACCAGAAGTAGATAATAGGGGGATACGGATTCTCTATTATCTTATACTTCTGATGTTTACTAGTCTGTAATACGCGCGCCATGGCGAGCTATAGTCGTAGTGAAGAGAAAGAGAGGTACACAAAGAGAGAGCGACGCCTATAAGGAGAGTGGGGAGAATGATACAGAGCGAGAGTAAGAGGAGAGCGAAGAGAGAGAGGCGAGAGAGGGGTGTTGTGTGTGATTGTATGTGGTGTGTGGTGTGTGTTGTGTGTGTGTGTGTGTGTGTGTGGTGTGTGGTGTGTGTGTGTGTGTGTGGTGTGAGTGCGCGCACAGCGTGTGTGTGTGTGCGTGTGTGTGTGCGTGTGTGTGTGTGTGTGTGTGTGTGTGTGTGTGTGTTGTGTGTGTGTGAGCGAGCGAGAGAGCGAGAGAGAGAGAGAGACGGGGAGACTGGGTGGAGAGGAGAGAGAAGCATGGAGATCGACACGCAAGCGGCACGGAAGTGGCCAACAACACGCGTATAACGTGAAACGCGTTGAACGTGCTTTGTGGATAGATCATGAACGATGAATAGATCAGTTTTCATAGCCAACCTTTTAACGTCCGATGGACAACATTTTCGTCGACAACTTTTGGATTTCGTGCATCAGCGTTAATCGCGTAACAATACAACGACCGCGAACCACTGCGGAAGCTGCCCTATTCCACGACCAAAGCCACCCACTACCTCCCGCAACCTTTCACCGGAGTGAGCTGTGAAAAGATGAGGCAGCATGATACAGGATGTATATAAGCAGTGTGTGTTCTAGAGAGATGCAAGCACGCAGAAGTATACGCATCATACGGACGCAAAAAGCAATGTTCGCGAGTTCATATATGCGGTGAACTGGCCTTTCACGGAACTTCCATCCAGTTTAGGTCATCATCAATCGGTCACTGCTAAATGCATACAGCTGTGTCAACATAACATGTTCAAGAGCCAAGAGCCTGTGGACCATTCACCTACCCACCCACACAAGCTGTACATTAATAGAGCTAAATCTTACACGTATTAGGTACGTGCTTAGTCAGCTGCAGCGTATCGGATTTGTCTGCTTAATTGGTCTCACTTCACCCGCGTTTGTTTGCGCCGCGGGATAGTGGTTCAGATTATCATACCCTGGTCAACAGCCTACCAATTATAGCCAGGTCAGGTGTACACTTATTGCCTGGTCAGCTCAGGTGCACCCCCTATACAGCCTAATCATGATTCATCTACCGCATGCCCTCAGACCGAACTAAACAGGTCAATATCTTCTTCCACATTAGTCCCTGACAACTATGTCGTGATCATATGCTACACAGGACAGACATATGCGATATCCAAGAGGTCAGAAAGCACGGGGTGTATCAACCCGACAAACACGTTAGCATTTCTAATGTGCCGTTTAGTAGGAGGAACAATCCCCGGTGTGGTGCATTCGGTATGCTGCAATTAAAGCTAGGTTTATGCTACTGATGCCTCACGTTTTATGCCCAGTTTGTGTGTAGTGGTTCGACAACATCGATAGGCGATAACGACAACACACATAAATGTATGCATGCACAGTTATAGTTGTCAAACACGGTATCTTTGAACGACGTGTTAGTACGATAATAAAATTCTGTGGCGGGACGGAAAGAGTCTCTCCCTCCCCTCTCTCATCACACAACACACTCTCTCTCTCTCTCCTTCTCTCTCTCTCTCTCTCTCTCTCTCTCACACACACACTCTCTCACGCTCTTTCTCTCTCTCTCTCTCTCTCTCACGCTCTCTCTCTCACTCTCTCTCTCTCTTCCTCTCTCCTCTCTCTCGCCGTCTCTCATCTCCTCACCTCTGTGTGTGTGTGTGTGTGTGTGAGCGCGCGTAGCGTGCGTGCGTGTGTTGTGTAATGTGTGTATTATGGTGTGCGTGTGTGTGTGGTGTGTGCGTGCGTGCGTGTGTGTGTGCGTGGCGTGTCGTATGTGCGTGCGTGTGTGTGTGTGGCGGCGCTTGCTGCGTGTGTGTGGTGTGTGTATGTGGTGTGTGTGTCTCTGTGTGCTGTGTGTGTGTGTGTGTGTGTGTGTGGTGTGTGCTGCGGCGTGTAGTGTGCGTGTGTGTGTGTGTGGGCGCTTTCTCTATTCTCCTCTCCTCTCTCTCCATATGTTTCAGACTCTCAAGGGTTGCAGCAGAAGCTCAGTCTAAGACATAGAGATTTGATTATCGCACCTTTGCTCTATATAATTTAAACATCGAAACATTAAAGTGCCTGACCTGCGATTGCAGTCCGCCGATACTTTTCAAAGCGAGAACCATTAATGACAAACCACAAAAAAAAAAAAATCCACTCTAATGTAGCAGCAACATCGTGCCACTCGCGCGTGACATAGATTCAAAATAATCGAGATATGGTGATACGGCTAACCGGTGCATTGCCTCGTATCTAAATATGAGCTGTGAAGGCTTCACATACGCAACGCACGCACCGCACGAGGCACGCACAACGCACACACCACAACATCATCTACAACACCACAACACACACACACACACACACACACACACACACACACACACGCACGACACACCACACAGTAAACGCTTGTCCAGTAAAGGCGAGCCCGCTTTGCTTCAAACGCCGCTGTAATGGTCGGCGTATATGGCGGTGAGCAATAAAGCGCGACAGATGTTCGCACACTCGATCACACCGAACAGTGAGCAAAAAAAAAAATACCGCTCAAGTCATTGATTCGAGCGATGCAATCGACCGTTGATGGTGTTAATACGTATGTTTACCAAGAAGACAATAATAAGGGGATAAGGATTCCCTTTATCTACTTCTGATGTTTACTAGTCGTAATACCGGCGCGCCCAATGCGAAAGCTAATAAGTCCGCGTAGTGAAGAAAGAGAGGCTAACACAAAAGAGAGCCGAGCGCCTATATAGGAGAAGTGGGGAGAATGATATACAGAGCGAGAGTCAAGAGGAGAGCGAGAGAGAGAGAGGTGCGAGAGAGGGAGGAGTGTTTAGTCGTGTGTATGTGTGTGGTGTGTGTGTGTGTGTGGTGATGCGCGCGCGCGCGTGTGTGTGGTGTTCGTGTGGTGTGTGTGTGTGTGTCGTGTGTGTGTGTTGTGTGTGTGTGTGTGCGAGGCGAGCGAGAGAGGAGAGAAGAGAGAGAGAGACGGGGAGACACCGACGGGGGAGGAGAGGGAGAGCAGAAGCATGGAGATGCGACACGCAGCGGCACGCAAGTGGGCCGAACCAATCACGCCTATATAGCGCTTTGATACGTGCTATTCGTGATTAGATCATGAACGAGATTCGAACTAGATCAGTTTCAAGTAGCCAAACCTGTTGACGTCGATGGACAACCCAATTTTCGCGACAACAGCTTTTTGAATTTCGTGCATTCAGCAGTTAACCGCGTACAATACAACGATACGCGCGAACTCACTGCGGATGCTGGTCTTATTTCCGAGCGACCAAAGCCACCCACGTACCTCCCGTACCTTTCACGCGGAGTGAGCTGTTGAAAGATGAGGCAGCATGATACAGGATGTATAAGCAGTGTGGATTCTAGAGAGATAGTACAGTGCCTGCAGAAGTAGCGCATCAATACGGACCAAAAGCACATGTTCGCGAGTTCAATATGCGGTGAACTGGTCCTTTCACGAACATTCATGCCAGTTTAGGTCATCATCAGTCGTGACTCTAATGGCATACAGCTGTGTCAACATAAACTGTTAATCGACCTAAGAGCCATGTTGGCATTCACTCCTAGCCACCACACAAGCTTGTGCATTATATTACTAAAAGCTTTGACACTATTTAGTACGTGCTTAGTCAAGCTGCATCGCGTATCGGATTTGTCTGCTTAATGTGCTCATTTCACGCGTTGTTTGCGCGTGTGATATGGTCAGATATCATACCTGGTTCAAGCCTAAACAATTATGAGCCAGGTCAGGTGTACACCTTATTGCCTGTCAGCTCAGATCACACCTATACAGCTAAATCAGTGATTCACCTACGAAAATCGCCCTCCCCCAAACTAACAGTCAAATATCTGTCTTCCACCACAGTCCCTGACAAGTACTATGTCGTGACCCATCATATGCGTACACAGGGCAGACATATGCGATATCCAAAAGTCCTTTAAGACGGGGTGTATCAAGCCCGACATAAGCGACGTTAGCATTTTCTAATCGCCGTTTCGATAGGAGGAACAATCCGCCGGGTGGGTTCATTCGCTATGCTGGCAATTAAAGCTAGGTTTCATGCTACTGAGCCTCAGCGTTTTATGCCCGTTTGTGTGTAGTGGTGGTTCGAATCAACATCGATAGGGCGATAAACGACTACATACATAAATGTATGCAGTCCCAGTTATTAGTTGGTCAAACACGGTATCTTTGAAGTCGATCGTGTTAGTAAACGATAATAAAAATGTCTTGTGCGGGGACGGAAAGAGTCTCCGCCCCTCTCTCTCACACACTACACTCTCTTCACGCTCTCTCTCGTCTGGCTCACAGCTTTTCTCTCTCTCTCTTCTTCAATCACTCTCTCTCTCTTCTCTCGTCTCAGTCATTCCTCTCTCTCTCGATCCTCTCTCTGTGTGTATGTGTCGTATATGTGTGTGCGTGCTTGTGTGTGCGTGCGTGTGTGTGGCGTGCGTGTGTATGTTGGTGTGTGTGTGTGTGTGTGTGTGTGTGTGTGTGTTGGTGCGTGCTGTGCGCTTTCGTCTTTCTTTTCTCTCCCTCCCTTCTCTGCTCAATATGTTTCAGACTCTCAAGAGCAGGCAGGAAGCTCAACGTCAAAGGCCGCCGCAAACCAGCCGATTTTTCCACGCGATTTTGATCGCCCGATAGAAATCACGATCATTCGGGTAGGTGTGCGCGTTCAATTTGTAGACGAATTTTATGCGGTGAGTCGTTCCAAATCAAACATGTTTGATTTTGGAATCCGATATTTGACGCGACTTTTGTGGTGTGCGCGTGAACTCAGGAAAATCCAGTGTGCGATTAAATATTGACAGGCCAATAGCTAACGTGGCCCGTGTCACATGACATTCAAAATGGCGGCCACCTTGCAGGCAATATTATCGTAGGTGGTGCGGGGTGTTTTATCGTCAGGTGTGCGGGTGTTTTATTCGTAGGTGGTGGCGGTGTGTTTATGCGTAAGATGTGCGGTGTTATCGGAAGGCGTCGGCGATGACCGATTTTACAAACGATGAATCCGAACCGCGAAACTGATTTTTAAAATCGGAGCCGGATTTTTTGCTGTAGGTCTGCTGGCCGCGCCTAAGACATAGAGATTTATATCGCACACTTGCTTTATATATTTTAACATCGGAACATTAAGTGCCGACCGATGACGTCCGCGATATTTTCAAGCGGAGACTATGAACATGACAACCCTAATGTAGCATCAACGCCGTGCAGATTCAAATAATATGCGAGATATGGTGATAGCGGCTACGGTGCATTGCCCGGTATCTAAATAATGGCTGAGATAAGGCTTCGCATACGCACGCACGCACGCACGCAACGCACGCACAGCACGCACGCACACGCACGCAACACACACACACACACACACACACGACGACACGACGGAACAACAGCACAACCCACCACACACACACACACACACAATATTAATATATACTATATATATTATATCGGAGTAATATTTTGTGGATCTCAGGACTATATCAGGAATAATGATTGTCATATTAGGGCTCCTGTCTATATATACCACAACCACAACATGCGTCGTTGTTTTCACTCACCTGTCTACAGCTGTGTTGCTGAAAGAAGAAAACTTTGCCTGAACAGCGTAATACATGCGTCTACTGTACGTTCAACACACACCGCCTATGTGTAGTTCTTCTTCTTCTTCTAACGTCCCCCCGCGAAACGCCGGCCGCTTGCAAAACAGACAAGTGCGATGTTGTGAATATAGCTATGCGTTCGGACAACAACAAGCCAGCAGCTAGTCCGTCGTCGTTCGACAGCTACGACGGATGATGGTACGCAGCGAGGCGCTTCTTACCTGATGCAGATCGCATATTGCTACTATCCGACCAGACGCAGGCGGTCTCCGAGATCGTGTCAAGCATCGAGGTAGCGCGACAGGACACGCGACACACGGCGGGCACAGACAGAAGAGAGAGAGAAGGCTACATGTGACGCGCACACTGACACACCCACCCACAGCGCGTCCTCGACAGTTTTGCCTCTCGCGACGAGAGCTGCTAGGGAAATGCGTTGCAGGCGGCCTGTCCCAGTTTTTGAAATCGGATTAGTTTCTAAATATAAGCGGTTCGCGAGGGCAAGCAGCACTGTGTACGCTCCCGCATTCCCCCTCCCCCCCTTGGCCTCCCGGCCGCCCCTCCTCTCTCCCGGCGGAAGACATCTGCGCAGCATCGTACACAACTGTGCGCGCCTTTTGCGATCGTGCGATCGTGGGCGTGTGTTGCTGTGCGACCACTGTACCTTCGCCCAGATAACAGGATAGTCAGCAGCAGCTTCGCACACTGCCATGGCTGAACGTAGTGGGTTCTAAGAGTAAGCCTGGCTGCGTGGGGGCTCTAGCTCCGACTAGACAGCGATGATCTGTTGTCTGTTATCTGGTCTACCATCGCATCGCCTCTCTTTCTGCCCCTTCTTTCTCTTATATTCTCTCTATCGTCTCTCTATCTCTTTTTCTCGCTTCTCTCTCTCTCTCTCCTCCTCTCATCTTCCTCTCTCCTCTCGTTCTCTCGTCTCTCTCTCTCTCCTCTCTCTCTCTATCTCTGCTCCTCTCCTACTCTCTCTCTCACTCTCTTCTCTTTCTCTCTCTCCTCTTAGCTCTCCGGTCCGCGGATGGGCTTCAGGGGTCGCGCGTGAAACCAGACGCAAACAATTTTGTGTTATTGTGCTTTATGTGTCATTCTTTCTGGGGGGGGGGGGTTGTATCTATCACCGATGGATTTCTCAAGGGGACCATGACTCAAAAAAAGGTTTAAGAACCACTGCGCTAAGGGTGATGTCAGAATGAGCGCGTTTAAAAACGCAGGAGTCAAGTAAATAATGAATACCATCACGGGTTATAAGCTCATTCTTTTGTTGCTGTGGGGAAAGTCAACCGAAGTCAGATGTGACCGCCATCTGGTTCTCTATTCTTCGATACGTCCCAACTTTCGTTAATAATGATGCGTATAACTACTCTAAGTTCTTCGCTGAGATTAAACCGACGTCAACACGTGATGCTCTACGCAGTTCTTTCGACATGTGATGCTTTATTCACCTCTCTCAGAGCTGGCTCGAAAAGCTGTTTACAGCATCCGTTTAAAACTCCGCTACGGGGATTTAATCATTATGAGGCATTACACGTCCACTCCGATATCGCGTAAAGGTTCTGCCTCCTTTAACTTTAACACGATCCGATTTACCCCCGTACGGAGATCCACGTGAAGCACCATTACGTTTTACAGATGTAGTCCATGCTTGTAACTTTAAGATTTATTTGGGGGTTCTAGATGTAGTCCATGCTTGTAACTTTAAGCTCTATTCGGGGTTTCCAGATCATTTTGATTGCGACCGTGACTAGTGGAGGCATTTTGATATTCAGATGCTTGCTGGTACCTCCTCATATCGAGGTGTCACCGGAATTCTTTCATACATACACGCATGACACGCATGCATCAAGTACATCGGTAAGGTTTACATACAACCTCGGTAATTCCTTGCGTAATATTCATTCGAGCGATTGCATGCATGCGTAACAAACGCATTGATTGAATGATTGAATGCTCGAGTAACAAACGCGATAAGATAACAAGAATATATCATGAACGCGCGCATGAACGCACAAGACATTACAACAGCTGAGAACAACATTGGCAGGAAAGAACTGTTAAGCTATGAAGGGTGTGAAACACATACCGAGTGTAGTAAGGTACATCCCTGTTGATCAGTGTATGGAAACGCGTCTAGTGTTAACAGCTCGTTTTGATAGCTATATACTGCCCATGTGATTCCGACACGGGTTAAGTTATATAACAGTGTAATTAACCGGTATTTCTAACATATCTGGGGCCCGCTGTCAGAAACAAAATTAGTATTAACATTAGTCTTAACACTAACATTTTTTCTTAGATCGTCGACAGCACTTTGTTTCGTATTGTTACGAGGAAATCTGCTACGATTTTTTTATTCAGGTAACTTCGCAGCGTTTCTGACGACGGTCTAAGAGAAAAAGTTAATGTTAAGACTAATGTTAAGACTAATGTTAAGACTAATTTTGTTTCTGACAATGGGCCCTTGGTTGCCTTACTGACACCTACGGCTATATAATTATAGATATAGACGTTACGGCGGTTGTAGCAAAATCGGACTATTCCAATGGTTGATCAATGAACAGTAAATATCGTATCTCATGCATGATTGAATCCTCTATATCGCTAATACACGGAGCTCTCAATATACACAGGCATTAAGTGTATTTGCACTTTTCCACGATTACATCTCTAATACCACGTGTAATGTTTGTTCTGTGGCATGCCGAACGGATGGGCATCTAATCACGAGAGGATGAATTATCCACTTTTGGTAATATAGTACGCCAATATTTGCACATTGATATTGATATAAACCAACACATATTTGCTTTTCCCCCTCTCTCTCGTTCTCGCTCTGGCTTTCCCCTCGTTCTCTCCCCTTCCCCTCGTGCTCTCTCTTCCTCTCTTGCTCTCTCTCTCTCTCTCTCTCTCTCTCTCTCTCTCTCTCTCTCTATCTATCTATCTTACTATAAATTGCATGGGAAATTTCTGTGTGTGTGTGTATGTGTCCGGCTATACGTTTCCGCACCGCTCAACGGATCCTCTCCAAACTTGGTCGGAACATTCTACAGATCATGACATGTTGCATGGGCTATTTTATTTTTTCACATTTTTATTTTTTTCACATTCCACGTTCAAAAACATTAAAATAGTGGGAAATTTTTGCACCGAGCGCGGGGTTCTAATGAAAACAAACCGCGCCACCTATCGGATCTTATATGAGTTAATATATTGTTTTAACACTTAATAAAAGTTTTTTTTTATAGAAATAAATATAAACATACACGGCAGTGTCTACGGCACGGCAGTGACAACGGGGCAGTGGTCTAGTCTATCTAACTCTCTTTCTCTCTCCGTCTCTCGAGCGAAGCTACTGAAATCGTCATCAGGTGCTTGTGAGGATGCGATGGCTGATAAGCTGTTTACGACCAAACGGCTCCCCGCGAACGCAGGCATCAGGTGATCATCACACGAAATAGACAACATTACCAGATTCTGTTACCTCTCCTTTTCTATCTCGCTCTCTCTCTCTCTCTCTCTCTCTGCTCTCGCTCTCTCTCTCTCTCTCTCGTCTCTTCTCTCTCAAGCTCTCTCGCTCTCTCCTCTCGCTCCTCTCCTTCTTTCGCTCTACCCTAATTTCTTTCCTCTCGTCTCTCTCCCTCCTTCCAGTCTCTCCTCTCTCTGCTCTCTCGGCCCTCTATTTCTCTCTGCTCATCTCTCGTGCGGCTCTCATCTCCTCTTGTCTCTCTCTTGTCGCTCCTCTCGATCCTCAGCTATCGCTGTTCTCATCCGCATCATCGCTTTTCTCCCTCTC
>NW_014577071.1:152214-158157 GCF_000485595.1 Priapulus caudatus
GTTGTAGGTGGTGGCGGCTCTTAAGACATAGAGATTTATATCGCACCTTGCTTATTATCATTTAACATCGTAACATTAAAGTGCCGACCGCGATTGAGTCCGCGATATTTTCAAGCGAGACTTATGACATAGACAACTCCTAATGTAGCATCAACCCGTGACAGATTCAAAATAATCGAGATATGGTGATAGCGGCTAACGGTGCATTGCCCGTATCTAAATATGAGCTGAGATATGGCTTCACATACGCACGCACGCACGCACGCACGCACGCACGCACGCACGCACGCACGCACACACCCACACACACACACACACACCACACACACACAAACACACACACACCACACACACACACACACACAATAATTATATCATAACTATATATATATCAGGAATAATATTTGTGGACTCTCAAGACTATATCAGGACTAATATTTGTCATTATTAGCTCCTGATCTATATTACCACACACACACACACCACACACATGCGTAGTTGTTTTCACTCACCTGTCTACCAGCTGTGTCGTGAAAGAAGAAAACTCGCCTGAACACGGTATACTGCGTCTACTGTACGTTCAACACACCGCCTATGTGTAGTTGCTTCTTCTTCTTCTAAACGTCCCCCGCGAAACAGCCGGCCGCTTGCAATAACAGACAGTGCGATGTTGTAAATATACGCACGGACAACAACAAGCAGCAGTAGTCGTCGTCGTCGACAGCTACGACGATGATGGTGACCAGCGAGGGTACGTACTGATGAGTCGATATCTATCCGACCAGACGCAGCGGTCTCCGAGATCGTGTCAAGCTCCGAAGGTAGCAGCGACAGTGACACCGCGACACACGGCGGAGCAGCAGAAGAGAGAGAGAGAGAGAAGAGGCAAGCGATGATGACGCGCGCACACTGACACACACCACACACAGCAGCGTCCTCCGACAGTTTGCCTCTCCCGACGAGAGGCTGCTAGGGGAAATGCGTTGCAGGCGGCTGTCCCAGTTTGAAATCGGATAGTTTCTAAATATAAAGCGGGTTCGCGGGGCAGCCAGCACTGTGACGCTCCCGCATCCCCCTCCCCCTCCTCCTCCCGCCGCCCCTCCTCCTCCCCGCGGAAGCATCTGCGCAGCATCAGTACCACACTGCGCGCGCCCTTTGCGATTCGTGCGATCGTGGGCGTGTGTGTGCTGTGGGCGACCAGCTGACCTCGCCAGATACAGGATGTCACAGCAGCTTCGCACACTGCCTGGCTGCGTGGGGTTCTAAGAGAAGCCTGGCCGCGTGGGGGCTCTCTCCGATAGAAGCGATATCTGGTGTCTGTTATCTGGTCGCCATCGCTCCCCCTCTCTTTTTCTCTCTCTCTCTCTCTCTATCTCTCTCTATTTCTCTCTATCTCTTTTTCTCGCTCTCTCTCTCTCTCTCTCTCTCTCTCTCTCTTACTCTCCGGTCCGTGGATGGGCTTCAGGGGGTCCGTAAACCAGGCGCATAACAATTTTGTGTTTATTGTGCTTATGTGTATTTTTCTGGAGGGGGGGGTTGTAGCTTTCACCATGACTCAAAAAGGGGACCATGACTCAAAAAAGGTTAAGAACCACTGCGCTAGGGTGACGTCGGAATGAGCGCGTTTAAAAAACCGCAGGGATCAAGTAAAAATGAATACCATCACGGGTTATAACTCATTCTTTGTTGCTTGTGGGGAATGCAACCGAAGTCAGATGTGACCGCCATCTGGTTCTCTATTCTTCGATATACGTCCCAACTTTCGTTAATAAACGAGGCCCGCTTTGCTTCAACGCCGCTGAATGGTCGGCGTAATATGGTGGTGAGCAATAAAGCGGCGACAGATGTTCGCACACGCGATCACGAAAAAAAATACCGTCAGTCATTGATCGACGATGAATCGACCGTTGATGTGTTAATACGTATGTTTACCAGAAGACCACAATAGGGGGATAAGGATTCCCTATTATCTACTTCTGATGTTTACTAATCTGTAATACGCGCGCCATGCGAGCTATAGTCGTAGTGAGAGAAAGAGAGGTACACAAAGAGAGAGCGAGCCCTATAAGTAGAGTGGGGAGAATGATACAGAGCGAGAGTTAGAGGAGAGCGAGAGAGAGAGGGCGAGAGAGGGAAGTGTGTGTGTGTGTGTGTGTGTGTGTGTGTGTGTGTGTGTGTGTGTGTGTGTGTGTGTGTGTGTGAGCGAGCGAGAGAGCAAGAGAGAGAGCCGGAGAGACGGGGAGGAGAGGGAGAGAGAAGCATGGAGATCGACACGCAAGCGGCACGGAAGTGGCCAACAACACGCGTATAACGTGAAACGCGTTGAACGTGCTTTGTGGATAGATCATGAACGATGAATAGATCAGTTTCATAGCCAACCTTTTGACGTCGATGGACAACATTTTCGCCGACAACCTTTTTGATTTCGTGCATCAGCGTTAATCGCGTACAATACAACGACCTCGAACCACTGCGGATGCTGCCCTATTTCCACGACCAAAGCCACCCACTACCTCCCGCAACCTTTCACCGGAGTGAGCTGTGAAAGATGAGGCAGCATGATACAGGATGTATAAGCAGTGTGTATTCTAGAGAGATGCATGCCCGCAGAAGTAGCGCATCATACGGACGCAAAAAGCACATGTTCGCGAGTTCATATGCGGTGAACTGGCCTTTCGCGGAACTTCCATCCAGTTTAGGTCATCATCATCGGTCACTCTAATGCATACAGCTGTGTCAACATAACACTGTTCAAGAGCCAAGAGCCTGTGGCATTCACCTATCCACGCACACAAGCTGTACATTATAGAGCTAAAGCTTTACACGTATTAGTACGTGCTTAGTCAGCTGCACGCGTATCGGATTGTCTGCTTAATTGCTCAGTTCACGCTTTGTTTGCACGGGATAGTGGTCAGATATCATACCCTGGTCAAGCCTACAATTATAGCCAGGTCAGGTGTACACTTATTGCCTGGTCAGCTCAGGTGCACACTTATACAGCCTAATCAGTGATTCACCTACCGCATTCCCTCCCGAACTAACAGGTCAATATCTTCTTCCACACAGTCCCTGACAGCTATATGTCGTGAATATATGCTACACAGGGCAGACATATTATGCGATATCCAAGAGGTCCGAACACGGGGTGTATCAACCCGACAAACGACGTTAGCAGCATTTCTAATGTGCCGTTTAGTAGGAGGAACAATCCCCGGGTGGGTGCATTCGGTATGCTGCAATTAAAGCTAGATTTATGCTACTGATGCCTCACGTTTATGCCCGTTTGTGTGTAGTGGTTCGATCAACATCGATAGGCGATAACGACAACGCACATAAATGTATGCATGCACAGTTATAGTTGTCAAACACATATATATATGTCAGTATCACAGCACTCTGTACCTTTCCTGGGAAATCACCGCTGGTCGTGTTGTCATTTCTCATCCATGTCATAAAATACGTGCGTGCACCTTTTCCTTTAGTTACATGCACATGATTATGCAATACCAACCGGAAAATTATGTATTCAGATTAAACTGTATTGTCGCAATACTGCCGTCCAACAGAGAGTAGGTGATATTCCTGATATGTTGGATAATCGAGGTCTATAACAATTTGGCAGAGGAAATATGCAGGTTTGTTATATGTTGCTTCACTCTGTATGCAAATATCGTTCTGATGAATCAATCATAGCTTTTACGCACCAACGTGTGTTATAGTTGCAGGGAACCAGTTAATTTTTACTCTAAATCTTTATCACAGACGTGGCGTGATGTTTGAACTAGAAGTTAGATCTTTATAAAACTATTCAGATCAAGTCGATTGTAAAACCAGTTCGGTGGTTTATTACCACTGGTCCAGCTATTCGGTGTGCTGATCTTAATTCTAATCTAGATATGTCCTGGAGGTGTATTTTGGTCTTGTTGCATGGTTATCACTAATCTCCAAGTATAAAAAATAAACAATCAATAATAACAACCTGCCAAATTCGAATGCAAATATCAATTCCATAATGAGTGTTTTCGTTCAGTGTCTTCGTAGCTACCACCAAGCAAAACACAATAAGAGTTATACAGCTACAGGTTTAACAACTTATTGATTGCTGTCATTGACACTTTCATAGCGACCTTTTCTGAACATTCGTGGATTTTGTCTAGGTATTTACGAGTTGCTAATGCACTTCTCAAAAACCTGATTGCTTTTTGAAGGTAAAAGACTTCGCCCAGCGGGTACCAAAATAGCTGATCGGGTCATTATGACCCCAAAACCTCATTTGGTTGAACCAAGCACTTTTTAAAGTTTGCTGACACTACTTGAAATTCCTTTTGCTGAAGTTATTCAACTATCGATGAAAAAGTCTATAAGTTATACATGAATACGGTAGAGAATAAACGTGATTTTTGTTTTTGTTGGAAATATGTTTTTATACGCTCCTCTGATGAATATCATATATCATAGGTTAAGATTATTTCGTATAGCGGTTTTTGTAACGTGGGTTCCAGTGTAGTTAACCTATTCCACAATGCTATAATATTGACCTAATGCGGATCCTACCATCGATGAATATTTGAGAATCGGAGTAAAAACTGATCATTCGATCTGCGCCTGTTTGTTCTCTCTTGGTTTCCCTTTCTGCTACGATTTCATCATTGGTAAAAAAAGACATGCAGTAATTTTCTCCTGATAGTATACTTATGTTAGCTTCATGTGATGATAGCACACGCACAGGGATTCCCATTCACTCCATCCCGTTCTATTCCCCAGTAAATTTATGCAGGTCAAGAAGTGCTACATTGCAGACATAGCCACTAGGGCCCCCCGTCCTAGGGGACACGATGCACTCTCCCATTGGCAGTCGGGTCACGCCCAATGCACTGACATCACCCCTCCCTAACTGATAAATGCACACAGCATCCCTCGGCGACACTCAACCAGGATTCTGTGTCTGAGCATATGAATCATCCATCATGAGCGGGATAATGCATGTACGCCCGACACACGCACGCACGCACGCACGCACGCACGCACACGCGCATGCACACACACACACACACACACACACACACACACACACACACACACACACACACACACACAGTAACGCTTGTCCCAGTAAAGCGAGGCCCGCTTTGCTTCACACGCCGCTGAATGGTCGGCGTAATATGGTGGTGAGCAATAAAGCGGCGACAGATGTTCGCACACCGATCACAGAAAAAAATACCGTCAGTCATTGATCGACGATGAATCGACCGTTGATGTGTTAATACGCATGTTTTACCAGAAGTAGATAATAGGGGGATACGGATTCCCTATTATCTATACTTCTGATGTTTACTAGTCTGTAATACGCGCGCCATGCGAGCTATAGTCGTAGTGAAGAAAGAGAGGTACACAAAGAGAGAGCGAGCCCTATAAGGAGAGTGGGAGAATGATACAGAGCGAGAGTAAGAGGAGAGCGAGAGAGAGAGGCGAGAGAGGGGTGTGTGTGTGTGTATGTTATGTGTGTGTGTGTGTGTGTGTGTGTGTGTGTGTGTGTGTGTTGTGGTGTGTGTGTGTGTGTGTGGTGTGAGTGCGCGCACGCGTGTGTGTGTGTGCGTTGTGTGTGTGCGTGTGTGTGTGTGTGTGTGTGTGTGTGTGTGTGTGTGTGTGTGAGCGGAGCGAGAGAGGCGAGAGAGAGAGAGAGACGGGGAGACCGGGGAGGAGAGGGAGAGAGAAGCATGGAGATCGACACGCAAGCGGCACGGAAGTGGCCAACAACACGCGTATAAACGTGAAACGCGTTGAACGTGCTTTGTGGATAGATCATGAACGATGAATAGATCAGTTTCATAGCCAACCTTTTAACGTCGATGGACAACATTTTCGTCGACAACCTTTTGGATTTCGTGCATCAGCGTTAATCGCGTACAATACAACGACCGCGAACCACTGCGGAAGGCCTGC
>NW_014577071.1:163810-179656 GCF_000485595.1 Priapulus caudatus
TCTCTCTCTCTCTCTCTCTCTCTCTCTCTCTCTCTCTCTCTCTCTCTCTCTCTCTCTCTCTCTCTCTCTCTCTCTTCTCTCTCTCTCTCTCTCTCTCTCTCTCTCTCTCTCTCTCTCTCTCTCTCTCTCTCTCTCTCTCTCTCTATCTCTATATCTATCTCCCCCTCTCTCTCTCCATCGCGCGCGTCTCTGTTTTCTGCTTCCCCTTGCCTTGTTGAGTTACTTCATCTTCATTTTTCATTCTCCTAATCTCTACTCTACCAGTTATTATCGATGTACTCCCCAACACCCGGCCAGCGCTGGCACAACAATGACTTGAACGCAGCTGGTGATTTTATTATTAAAATTAGAGTGTTAACCAAAGTAATTCATTCAGGCGAAGCTAGGCGCTGCCACTGCTCTGCCCGCGTTAGCTTTATACAGTTCACAGCTCAGCTAATTCAGATATTTTCACGCTGTGTTAGCCCACCTAGACCAGCCGCCGGTTCCCCACCGAGTTCTGACACGGTTGGCAAGCTTTCTATACAGACAGCTAGCCCAGCTTTGCCTATGTTGAGGTAGTGACATTCCAGCGGGGTGACTTTCAAGTGTTTGGTAAAGCCGCTCCACCCAGGCGAAACCACACCTACACTGTACGTCGGTTGAAAAGTTGCTAAACCCGAGTTCTAGTATTATACGATCATTCCCAGTTTTCGTCCATCATGGCAATGTTATTAGATACGTTGTCGAGCTCTTCAACGTTGACTGATCGTAGAATTTGATTAATTGTAGTATTTGATCGTGGTTGATTAATCGTTGATTGATGGTAGTTTATATAATAGACACCATAGGATTGTCATAGGTGCTGGGATAGGTTATATCAAGCGCAGAATACAAGAAACCCAGGGCTTTACGTAGCAAGCAATAGAAAGGCAGTCTGGCACAGATAAGTGTTGGAATAAGTGAGAATTGACATAAGTCAGAGTGCAGACTTGGCTATATGAACACGTCTAGGGACGGTAGGAAACGGTTTAGAAGTACTGCCTACAAGTATTCCTGAGGAAGGGAACGCTATTAATTCATCAATGCAATCTACTTTAGTTCCCCGCCGTATTTTTTGCTTCTCAAATGATTTTGGTTAGGAGGTTTTCTTTTTCTCAGCAAAGCTTAGGCGAGTAGGTTGACATCTCAACGGTTAGCTAATCATAAACAACTAAGTCGTTCAGGTTAGGTTCGAAGAATTAGAAGATCGAGTGAATCGCCACAGCCAGAAACATTCTTGGCCACAAGATGAACACATGTATCCCAAGGATACCAGCCACAACAGGAGCCAATTACCAATAGCTACAAGGAATTCCAATTTATGACTATAATCAATGCACCTATTGAAACCACAGGCCAATCAGAAATCCGAATTATGTTCACTGACACGTCAACTGTTCAGCCTGGCTTATTATATACTGAAATTATCCAGGTCTATACTGTACATGTGCAGGTGCACACGTAATTATATGGTAATTAGTGGAGTAGTACTTGACTAATGATACACATTAGAAAACATACTCAGATCGTTAGCTGTAAAAATCAGGTCAAGACCCAGAACTGGTTGTTTTCTCGGGTATATGCACGGGTGACAAACATACATGCAGTTTTTTGTATGCAGTTTTCAAACTAATGGCCAAACAATGGGGGATTTCATGCACTCTTACTTCGTTATCAAAGTAGTTATCATTAAACAGAAATGCAATAGTTATTGTATTGATGATATTCATAACAGTTCTGTCTGTTAAGCGTTTTGATGTGACTCAGTCACGTATTTACAAAGAGCTATCTAATTGACTAGTGTGAAACGCCACTGGGAATAAACTCCAATTCAGTTTTCTGTGCATCATTCATTTACTGTTTACAATAAGGCGATTGTACTCACGGTCTTCTATCTCTGCGACCTGTCCTAATCCATACGCGTGCACATTTTCGTGTCCCGTTCCATGTCCATTTTCCTGTACCACTTCGGCTGCAATCATGGTGCAGGCTACTCACAAAACTATTAAATATCACCAGTGGCAGTGTACTCCAGAGGAAGAACACACGGGTGCTACACTCTCCTAGCAGCAAGCGGGAAAACTGCGATCGTATACTCTAGACAGACGGAGCACGGTCAGACACTACCTGCCGAGAAACGCACGAAAGAGGACAATGATCGAGGAAGTTAAACTTACACAATTATGTTGTGATCGTGCTGGGTCCGTGTTAGATGGCACTTTCGCGGATTACTCACGAGCAAGCGCGGCGGGATACCGAGCGGGGCGCCCATCTATGTGTCAGGTAGCTGACCTAGAGAGATGCTCACGTTCAACTTCTTATATGCTTGACTGACTTAGGCAGCTACTACATACGCGGCCACCGTATGCCAATTACTACCTGACTTACCCGCTGCAAAACTGGACCACATCTAGTCAGTGAGTACAGTTGCAGTCACGTAATTCGTATACCTCGTCAACGAATGAGCAAGCAGGTCATGACTAATCTATCTATTCGCCATCACCACAGCCTCTATCTATTCGCCGGTGATATTAATTAGGCTCATAGGGTCTATGTCTCCCAGGGTACTGCCGGAACGTACCCTGGGTACGGTTATGGTTAGGGTTAGGGTTAGGGTTAGGGAGTAGGCGTAAGCGACTCCCTAGACTCGTTAGTGGAGAAGGCGAGGTACGGTCTGGCATATTAAATAGTACCAATCAGGCGCGCCGGAAGCAGTTTTGGGTTGGGGGGAAAAGACCTAAGGGGCCTCACGATATTTTTTTATCGTGTGTGCGCGACGTGTGTGCGTGTGCGCGACGTGTGCTTGAGCGCGTGTGTGCGTGAGCGGTGTGTGCTGTGAAGCGCATGTGTGCTGAAGCGCGTGTGTGTGATGTGTGTGCGTGAGCGCATGGTGCGTGAGCGCATGTGGGGTCTGAGCGCGTGTGTGTGATGGGTGTGCGTGAGGCGCGTCTTGTGAGTGAGCGGTGTGGTCGTGAGCGATGTTCTGGTGCTGGAGGCGGTGATATGTGTGATGTGAGGTGTGATGCGCGTGTGGCTTGGCGGTATATGTAGCGACGTTCACCAGTGTGTGCGTGAGCGCATTATTTTCGTGTGTTCGACAGTGGTGCGTGAGGCGCGTGTGTTCTGTAACGTGATCGCGTGTGTGTGACGTGTTAGTTGCGTGAGCGCGTGGGTGTGTGAGTGTGTTCGTGAGCGCGGTGTGTCGCGCGTGTGTGCTGTGAGCGGTGTGTGCGTTGAGCGCGTGTGTGCGAAGTGATTGCGTAGGGCGTGATGTGTGACGTGTGTGTGTTGAGCGCGTGGTGTGCGTGCGTGTGTGACGTGAGCGCGTGTGTGCGAAGTGTACTGGACCCTGAAGCTGCGCGTTTGTGTGCGGGGGGTGTACGCGCGCGTGAGCGGATCGTCGTGGCTGAGCGCGTTGGGGGGTGCGGAGCGTGATGATAGTGTTGCGTGAGCGTGGGTGTATGTGACGTAGGGTGTGCGTGATGCGCTGGTGTGCGGCTTGGAAAATGTGCAGGTGAGCGCTGTGTGGATGCGACGTCGTGTGCGTGAGCGCGTGTGTAGCGGATCGTGTTGTGCGTGAGGCGTGAATTGTGTTCGGCGTGTGTGTCGTGAGTGCTTTGTGGTTGTGACGTGGTGTGGTAAGAGCGCGTATGTGATTCGCGTGTGTGGCATGAAGCGACGTTGTGAATGCGACGGAGCGTCAATACGCAAAGCGCGCATGCGAAAAACTTAAAAAGTGTATGTATAAATTGTTTTTTGAAGCGTTAGAATTAAACAAGTCTTAGCTCATTAAAATTTTATTTTTTCTTCATCACTCTTTTTTTTTTTGGTGTGGGGGGGCTTTTTAGTTTTGCCTCCTCCTCACTTTTGTGGGTATTGAGGGCAGCGCGAGCCGGCTCCCCCTGGCCCCTCCCACTTCGGACCCTCTTGGTAAACCACGTACCTCCGGTATACCGGACCGTAACAAGGTACGTTCGGCAGTTTTACCTGGAAGAATAAGACCTCTCTAAAGCATAATTAGGTGAACGCTCTTAAACTCGTAAAATGCTAGTATATAGTATGAATAGAACTCTTTACTATGGTGCTTGTGGTACGCGTCTTCTCGGGTGTACTTGCTGTTTACTCAATCTAATTCGTTAAATAATTCAGATCGTTAGTGTTTATTAGTCATTTATTGTTTTACTAATCACTTTATATGTATTATCGAGTTCATTGGCTTTTTATTAGCCAATTTGTAAGCAGATGCAGGGAAGTGGCATTCTTTAACTGATATAAATTAAGGTCGATGACCAAAAAACTATTATGAGAATTATTCATGAGTAGTGGTTTATGTATATTTGGGAAATTTTAAGTTTATAGACTAGTGCTAGTGATTATATAGTGAATATGTAAACTAACGATGTATCGTAAAACAATATGTAAACTAACGATGTATCGTAAAACAATATGTAAACTAACGATGTATCGTAAAACAATATGTAAACTAACGATGTATCGTAAAACCTATGAAATTACCGTTGTGGATATTGATATGTCAATGGCAACTGTTCGACCAAGTACAACCATTTCCCTATTAACGTCGTTTCGCTCGTGTGCTATTTCCTGCTTTACGACGTCGTCGATAAAAAAGAGGCAAATATACGATAATAATTCGATAGGAAGACGCTTCGTGCCTAGCTTAGTTTGGCTGAGAGGGTCTATGTCCCCCAGGGTACTGCCGGAACGTACTGGTACGGCCCCCCCTGGTTATTATGTTTTGAACGAACCCTGGTACATCTAATATGCGCGGACCGCTAGGTCTCTCGCCTAGTCATTAACGAGGTCGTAGGCGAGTCGGCCTAAGCTCTACTGCTCTACCTTACTAACTAACCTAAACCCCTACCCAACCTAGCTTAACTAACGGCCTAACCATATCAGATAGTTACCAGGGTACGTTTCTGTATACCGGACTGTACCCAGGGTACGTTCCGGCAGTATACCCTGGGGGACATAGACCCTATGAGCCTTAGTTTGACCGCTGTAGCTCTTCGTTTCACTTATATATACAAGAGGGAATCCCGTGGGGGAACCTTCCAGCGTGGCCGGCTAGCACAGCCATAGGTAGATCTCAATCCATGGCTCCGACAGGCTACGCTTCATCTCGTTAAACAATAAAAAATACGCTAGCCAGCGTGTTGCATTTAACCAGTCACCTGCAAAACTCAACTCACCGTTGTTTCTTGCAAAATTGGGCGGTTTAATCGACCGCTATCGTAGGACCGAAATTCGTAGCCATATCTAAATTAAAATAAGGTGCTCTGGCATTTCTCCTTAAACATTTGAAGCGGACACTGATTCTCCTTTATCCAGACTCACCGCTACAAGCGATGAGCAGGACTACGATTTTTCTCTATCCTTCAGAGATTAAGTAGGACCAAAATTCTACTCTACCCATCAGCTATGATGAGGAAGAAGTGGGACCATAGAAGCAACCCACTCTCCCCCTCCATCCTACCCACTCTCCCTCATCCCTTCCTCCCCTCTCCCCCCGTCCCGCCCTACTACACCTCTCTTATAGCTTCCATCGTTCCGCCCGACCACACACTAGCACTACTTCCGCTACTGCACTAGTTATCAAGTAATTGTTTTTTCAGTTGTGTTTATTTATCTTACTCGTATGTGTAGTACACGCGTTTATTTCCATTTAAAATATGAAAGTGTTTTGGTTTTGGTCTTTGTTCAGTAACAGATTCTAACCAGAGATGTACTGAATGCACAGAATGATCGTCGTCCATATTTAAATCATTGTGACTATGATTAAAACGCGTTTAACTTAACGTTATTTAAAGTCGTGATTTTCAGGAACATGACCACGACAGGGTTAACGACGGAATTATTAAACGGGGACGTTGGTGCTTGCGCTTGCGATTTATTGCATAAACCGTTTCACGGTATTTCAGTTAAATTCTTGATTTTCAGGAACCTATAATCACTGAGGGAGTTTGTGTACAAGCGAGTGGAATCGAGCAGCATATTGTGACTGCTAAGAACGTTTCCGTTTATATCGCCCTGCCACTGACCTTTACCTAGAACAAAACCATCTGTCCGTGCGTGATTTATTTTGCAACGCGGGCGTTCGCTACATATGTCGGGCGTGGTGTCTTTCATGCTGCGCGATTTGTTATAGAAATTTCAGATGAAAATAACTAAACCGAGCGAATCGAGCAATCTGTCACGATGACAACAGTAACAGCAATTACAAGCAGCAACTAGAGCACTCGGAGAGCACAGACCTCCGCCAAGGCAGCTGAATTCTCTCAATGTGAAATTTTTTATTAATTAATTAATTAATTAAGTGGAAAAATTAATTAATTAATTAAATAAATAAATAATTAATTGGATCCGGATTAGTGCGAGCGTGCAGGTGGGGGAGGACTGTGGTTGCCCCTTAGCCAGTGGTTACGTGTTTGTAAGTCTACAGCCAGCGCACCTATAGCGGAAGTGAACTGAAACGTGCATGTTAACAAACCCACAAACACACAAACACACAAACCAACACTGAAACACACGCCGGTGAAAACATAACCTCCGCCAAGCCCCTGGCGGAAGTAACAACAAGCACCAGTCGTTGTAGTCGGAGGCGCTATCCGTGATGAAGAAATACACATTGCAGGCAAAACTACTTGTCTTGGTCGTCGGTACAACTACCACTCAATCCGCGACCATCAGTCATCCGTGCAAAAATGGGCAATAACGGACGACGTCGCGTCAACCATACGCTTGCACGGCTTGCATCTAAAACAGACAGACGCATAAAACTACATATCTTGGTCGTCGGTACAAATGCAACTCAATCAGCGTGCCTCGGTTACACCGGCGAGAGTGGGCAATAGCGGACGACGTCGCGTCAACGATAGGGCTAAACGGCTTGCATCTAAAACAGACAGACGGCCACACCAACCTCCGCGGTTACCTTTTGAGGACGACGAGACAGCGATGATGTTTGACACGTGTAAAGGATTTCCGGAATCACATGACGATGAAAGGGAGTTGCATTCGTGTTTTTAAATGAAAGTAAAACTCGGCATACGACGAGGCTACGTTTTCTAGAGAGCTAAGTATGTTCTCAATAATTAGGTTTTAATTATTTAATAATTTAATTATCTAAGATTTCATCAGTTTATACTTCACGTGGGGAGAAGGCGAGAACATCGCTATGGCTAATCAAACTGTAGTTAGGACGCCACGCTTATCACAAAGATCGGGCCATATAGCTATCCTATAATACTTTATGAATATGTGGTTTAATTATTACGTATGCAATTAATAATATGTCTATAAAGAAATTCCTACATGTACACGTATCCTAATATGTAGCTCTAGTAACTATAGCCCGCGTGCAGTTGCCGCATGCCCGCGGCAACTGTACGTGGGCTAGTATAGTACTAGAGCTACCTAGTAGCAAGCAAGGTAGCAAGGAGTCCGATGATACATTGAAGTGCTGCCCTCTACAGGAGCATATGTCAATCTAGAAAGTTAATGTTAAAAAGGATATGTCGAAATAACCCAGTCACACTTGAATATATCATAGATATGTTTATATTCTTCTAGTATTTCAAATAATGTCATAATCACCATGCGGTAATGTTGCTACATGGGCTAACAAATTATGCGAAATTACCGCGCTCCGATAACAAATGCTGTGGGTGTTTATTCGCTTGTGACGTCACATCTGTCCTGCCAGGCCGTCGTAGCCACAGGCCCTTGGAATGTTTCAATAGTAAAATGATCATAAATAAACACGTAATGTATTTACTACCAAAGTCTTAATAATTCTCTACTCTCTTTCGCCTATTATTGCCGATAATTTCGTGTAAATTCCGTTCAAATGCTTCTCTGCAACACAAGTATAACCGCACGCACGCCGCTGGAACAAACAACAAGAATGAGGAGAAGTAAGAATAACAATAATAACTCACTCGAGAAGTATAACATTTTGCAAACATTATGTATTTAAATTGAAGAGGAGTTCATCTGGCATAGATTTATATAATAACATTCCATCATTATACCTCAATTAAGAAATAGAAAGAATACTTTGCATGTAAGGTCCCCGCTACATATACCAGTCAGTATATGATCTGGTTACGTTAGAGTTTTAACGCATGCACAATATCTCACCAGAGGAGTTATATTTTTTAATGAATATACATTTAATATGGTTAAGGGGTATCTCAGCACAGATTTATGTGATAAATCTTTATCAGTGGACCTGTGTTTATAATTAGGAAAGCGCCCTAGCCTGTAGGGTGCCAAACGATTAATTCATCCCTTCCAACCTTCGCCTTGCCTCTTGTCTCTCGCACAACATCCTTCTTTTTCTACCGCCCTTCAACTACTTCCCTGCCACCTTTCCTCGGTCTCCCACCCCTCTCTCTCTTGGCAAGCTATATTATGCAGTGTTTTTCATCCGTACTGCACGCCTGAAACGGTGCTGGCGCATGCGCATTAGCTCCCGAGAAAAATAATATTTTGCAAAAATATGTATTTAAACTGAAGAGGAGTTATCCTAGCATAGATTAGAATTTTATCAGTAGACATCACTTAAGAAATGGGAAGAAAACCTTGCATGTAAGGTCCCGCTGCATATACCAGTCAGTACACAATCTGGCTACGTTAGTCTGTTAGCGCATTCGCAATATCTCACCAGAGGAGTTATATTTTGCGATGAATATATTTAATATGGTTAGGGGGTATCTCAGCATAGATTTCTGTGATAAATATTTTTAAGGGTAGATAATAAATACTCTTAGATAATAGACTAACTATAACTAACTAACTATAATAAATAACTAACTATAACTAACTACTCGTAGATAATAAACTGTTATTATCTACTCTCGATATTTTTCAGTGTACACGTGTTTACAATTAGGAAAGCGCCCTAGCCTGTAGGGTGCCAAAAAACTACTACTTCATCCCCTCCCATCCTTCCCCTTGCTTCCCTTGTCTCTCGCACAGCATCCTTCTTTTTCTGCCGCCCCTCAACTATCTTTCTTGCCGCATTACCTATCAGCATTGGTTAGAATTTATACTGTAGGCTACTATATACGCAGCGTTGCGATATATATATTTATTTATTTATCGAATCACATGATTTTCCTGCTTCAACCGAACAAATACAAGATATCACAAAACAAACAAGTAAATGTATCTTACTAGAAAAAACTCGCATATATTTACATATTGTGTGCACTGATCACATTGACATCTCATAAACATTAACGGTCCATTGTAAAAGTCATTTACTCAAGAACGAAAAAGAAAAGAGAGCGAGAGAAAGCGAGAGCGAGAGAAAGAGAGAGATAGTGATTGCGAGCGAGGAAAGACAGAGAGAGAGAGAGAGAGAGAGAGAGAAAGAGAGAGAGAGAGAGAGGGGGAGGGAGAGAGACGACGACCAGAGAGAGAGAGAGAGAGAGAGAGAGAGAGAGAGAGAAAGAAAGAGAGAGAGAGGATAAAAAAAAAGAAAAAAAAGAGAGAGAGAGAGAGAGAGAGAGAGAGAGAGAGAGAAAGAGCGAGAGAGCGAGAGAGAGACAGAGACAGAGACAGAGACGGAGAGACAGTAGAAGCAAACGTGCTAACGCGTGGACACACACACGCGCGCGCACACACACACACACGTATCCAAATCATATTGAACGCAAATATTTACAATTACACTTGCGCGTAGTAATCACAGACGTACAATCGCGTATTTACACAAATGCAGTGAGACGGATATTTTCAGTAACGGTTCGTTCATGCAGCCGCCAAAGAAAATTATATGCGCATTTCGAAAATACTGCCAACAAAACCCCCTCTAATATACGTATCGATTCCCCCCATCGATAACCAATTCACACAAGGAGGGAATCAAGTCGGAGATGAACCCTGAATGCAATCCTTGAATAAATCGCCAACATATTTGCAGAGTAAACTGGACTCGAGAAGCTTGGTACCGCCACGTACGCATTTTGATTTTATCATTATCGTTGAAAATACGCGAGTGCCCTCTATGTGGCGTTTCTCACGTTTTTCAAACACGTTGAATATACAGGCAACAGCAGAATCACATATTCTGTTCGACAGACGAATAAACTGACTTGAGAGAGACATGGTGCACAAGCTTGCCATGCGCGTTACTACTAACGTAACCACTGATGGTGATGACTGATGTAATCAATTGCATTTACTGCCCCGTTTGTCGACATCGTACAAAAGCTGTTTATTTTCGCGGAAGCAACAAGCGAGAATCAGCGCCCACGTGAGAATTTATGCACGGACAGAGAAGTACAGCGAGGATGGTTCACAGGTTTAGCATAAAACAACAAAAGAGGGAGAGCTTATTCCCTTTATTTCACGAATATGTGATCAACACAGGTCTGTCAACTTGCTACAGTCTTAGTTTCAGCGCGAACTACTGCTTTCTGCTTTATTACGTACAACATTACTACTCAAATACGCGCACGCATGCACGGATGCATGCACGCACGCACGTACGCACACGCGCATGCACGGATGCATGCACACCCGTACGTACGCACGCACGCACAGACGCATGCACGCACGAACGTCTGCACACACGCACAGATGCATGCACGCACGAACGTCTGCACACACGCACAGATGCATGCACGCACGAACGTCTGCACACACGCACAGATGCATGCACACCCGTACGTCCGCACGCACGCACAGATGCATGCACGCACGAACGTCTGCACACACGCACACACAGATGCATGCACACTCGTACGTCCGCACGCACGCACAGATGCACGCACGCACGCACGAACGTCTGCACACACGCACACACAGATGCATGCACACTCGTACGTAACCACGCACACCCATGATTCGTGTGATACTCATCGCTGTTACGGAGATTTGGCACTTTAGGATGGCGGCTTTCAGAATACGGGAAAAATTAATTTCATACACGAACTTGATATAGGCTTAGCTAATAAATTTGGGTTCAGTATCATTATAATATCAGCTAAACGCTGTCAGTCCCTATCACAGATCTAAAGGTGCATATCCTCCTAAGATACGTGTACTTTTCCATACATGATCTGCATGCGTACTTGCGTACATAACACAGGCAGGCACACCGCCGATAGAGGGCGCTTGTGAACGCATCAACGTACAGTCTCTCAAAGAGAAGTTTCCCCCAGGAAGAAATTCTACGCCTTGCATACTATTGGGAGCCGACGACCCATCATGATAATTCATCACCATTTTCGCTACGGGTAAATTAGATATCAAATTTTTTTAAATGATCATGGAAGCTCGTGAAATTACGCACACGGACGCACACATGCACACGCACGCACACATGCACACGCACACACACATGCACACGCACGCACGCACACGCGCGCACGCACACATGCACACGCACACACACATGCACGCGCACGCACACAAGCACACGCACGCACACAAGCACACGCACGCACACATACACGCGCACGCACACAAGCACACGCACGCACACAAGCACGCGCGCGCAAGCTTAGACACGCACGCGCCTCGAAGTATGAATCACAGGATCACAGCAGGCCATGTGTGAGGGATCTCTACGCCCGCTCGCTGACACACTCGTCGCCACTAGAAGCTGAACTGGTATCTCGGCGAGCCGTCTGGCTCCGGTCGCGGATCCGGCACGATGCGACGCGCGTCGCCGCTCCTCGGCCGGTTGCCATGGCAACCCGGATCGCCGTATCCGCTGCTGGCGCGCGACTCGAGCGTGCCGCTCGTCGCCTGCGTGCACGTGTCGTAGCCGCTGCTCGCCTTGCTCGCTACCGACATGTCGACGCTCACATCATTCGGATCCGATTTCGTCGGCAGAAACTCGGCCGCGTGAGGCGCCACCTCCGCCGCCGCCACCGCCGCCGTCGTCGGTGATTTTTCCGGCGGCCGGTAGAGGAGCCACGAGCAGAGGAAGAAGAGCGAAGAGACGGTCTTACCGCAGACGCCGACCAGTAGTAGGCGTCGCCCCATGCTGTGGTTATCGTAGACCCGACACGAGCCTCCGCCGCCCGCGCACGTGTCCGACCACACCTGGCACGTCGAGTCGATGAGCGTACCGAATAGTAGCGGCGCCGGGATCGTACCTGTAGGGGTCAAGGCCGAGATGACGTCATTGATTGGGTCAAGGTTGAAAGTCGAAATCAAGGTCGAGATTATTGATTGCGTGTCGAGATGGCGGAAGGAGCCGAGCTATAATGTGGGTGTGGATTAGGGATGAAAGGTGTTGAGCTTGGTATGAGGTGAGATAAAAAGTAAACACATTTGAGATAAAATTTGGTAGTTTGCTGTGTGACTGTGGTCGGTGACTATAACAATCGAAACAAGACTCCTGGTTCGTAAAAACCGGTCACTATAATATATGAACTCATTACATAAACATAATTTATAACCTAATACCGCGCCATTGAATAATTTGCATAACGATTTATCTCACAACAGCCGCAACTGCACCAATTAACCAATTACTAGGTAATTAACATATGAAGGATGTCGCATCACTTACCTAGCAAGCGAACATAGAGCCATTGCTTCCCGATAGCAAACGATCTAAGATTCGGCACAACGGACCTGAAAACGTACAAAGCGATACTGTGAAATGCAGAAAGAGATTATGCTTGATGAACGTTAACAGGTTTATCGGGCATAGTACCGTTGAAATTTAAAAATATAATAGAAAATAAAGCTGTGAACATGTTGTGATGCCATTCCACGATAGCGACGTCTAAACCTTGTTTCTCCCTTCCTGTGAGCTGAGCGGCGTAGTGAGAGGGAGAGTGAAGCGACGAGTCTGTACCGGCATTAAGTACCTAATTTTTAAAGAATGATGTGCGCTGGGGCCTGGGGGAGAGTGAAGCGACTACCGTGTACCGACATTAAGTACCTACTGTAAGAGAATAAGATGCGCTGGGGGCCTGGGGGAGAGTGAAGAGACAGGTCTGCACTGACATTACGTACCTAGTGTAAGAGAATAAGGTGCGCTGGGGGCCTGGGGGGGGGGGAGTGAAGCGACTAGTGTGTACCGACATTACGTACTCAGTGTAAGAGCTTGATGTGAGCTGAGGGCTTGCGGTGTCTGTGTGGGGGGGAGTGAAAAGACGAGCGTGCACTGACATCACGTACCAAGTCAGTGTACGGGAATGAGGTGCGCTGGAGGCCTGGAGGAAGAGAAGCGACGAGCATGCACTGCCATTATACGTACCTGATTGTTGCCGACAGCGCGGGGATGCTGACGATGAACGTCTGAAACATGATGATGAAGAACGTCGCCAGAAACACGCCGAGCTGCAGCGAGCAGTCCGGACGACACGGCTCGCTCGTCGCCATGACAACCGCATCCGGGTAGTCGCCCTGGATGCAGCTGCAATCGCCGTAAGCCTGCGGAAGAGAACGCACGACGATGACGTAACTGTGTCGTCGTAAATGATGGCACGCGTAGCGATCGACCGACGGCCGACCGGGGCGACGTCGTCGTAACGTGATCGAGTGCGGCGGCGACGCCCGACGGCGAGAAAACGTGGACGATCAATTAGACAAATGATGCGGTATAGCAGATACTGTAACATAGCTGGGAGGCTGGCAGGAGCGACGTAGCATGGTATGCATCCCTCTTATGGTAAACACCGTCCTTCTATATTGCTTATTGGCAGTAGAGGTCAAATCTGAGAAACAGTTATATGGTAAACACCGTCCCTCTATATTGCGCATGGGCAGTAGGGGTTAAATCCACGACACAGTTACATGACAAACACCGCTCCCTTTACATTGCTCATATGCAGTAGAGGTCAAATCCTAGACACAGTGACATGGAAAACCCGCCCTCTTAACATTGCGCATGAGCGATAGAAGTCATATACTAGACAAGGTTATACGCTGAATAAACAAACAACATGAATATTACTCTCTTATTCATGTTGTTTGTGCGCAGGGCGGGCGTGCGGTGTACTTGTGTGTTGCAGATCAGCATTTGACCGGCATTTACAGGTGATTATAGGCGAAATAGAGTAGAGAAACATTAAGACTTTGGCAGTAAATACATTTCGTGTTTATTTACCTTTTTATTTTTTATTGAGACGTTCCAAGTGCCTGTGGATGGGACGCTGCGATGACGCGCACGTAGATATATATGTAAGTAACATTATCCCGTCAATCTACGCCGACGGATGTAAAGTATAGCTGCGTTATTATTAATCCTATTATGCTATAGCTCATATAATCGCACACACACTTATAGGAAAAATATCTTCAAGGTAATGCAGACTTACGGCGCAGGTAAACCAGGGAATTAATTAACTTTAATTATTCTTGACTGATGTAATCATAGCGATAATGATAATAACATTGATAATGACTGTGATAAACACGCAATCACGCTTATAATTACATACACACGTACTTCCGTATATAGGCCAACTGTTATTAGCTTTTCAGACATAATTAATCGCATGAACTCCGCGTACTTAATGGTCGGATGACTGCCAATGTGGAATTCTCAATATATCTACACAGGGTTCTAAGGACACGAGGGTCTCGTCTGTTAAGCGGCTGCGGCATGACCCTGCGTACCAGAATCAACGCCAGACGTCACACGTCCATTTTTCTCTATCGAACAACGATTTTCCAAGACCGACTGAAGTATAGCGCCGATCGAAGAACGCGCCAGGTCAAAAGGTCTGAAGGATCTTTAAATAGATTTTTCCTTCCCGCCAATGATTGCTTATAACCAGTGGCTGACCGTACTCCTGACGAGTTCCTATATACTATAGTCACACTCCACGTCCGGCAGCGTGTGGCGTTTAGTAACAGTAAGGTGACCGCTGTATACAGGGAGTCTCCGGTTTACAAACATAATTGCTTCTATAGTTTTCCTCGCAAGCAAAATAGCGAGTACTAACATCCGAAATGTATAACTGTTACGAAGGGGCTTCCGGTACAAGAGATTGAAGTCGTTCGAAATTCTGGACCGTCATAATTGGAAGACACTCCGAGCATAACAAACGGTGCACTTAATTTGCTAGTTGCTATTTTGCTAGTCGTTACAATTATTACAGTGCTAAACGTATTAGCTGTTACATTGTCTGCACTACATTTTTAGATGTCATCATAAGGGGTGAATAAAAACAAATTTTGTAAAAAATTTGTTCAATTTCGTTTTTCAACCACTCCCGATGTTTTGTGTATAACCGAGCACGATGTAGGCACGCGCAGGCCTCCTATCAGCGCCACCCAGTGGTGACATACGAAAACTACACATACCTCGACAGAACCTGGATAGACGGTCTTACATCCGGCATGGCATGGCGAGTAGTAGGTGACTCCGTCTACTCCACATATCGGAGCGTAGGTCTCCCGCTCGCAGCGGCAGCCTTGGCTGCAGGCAGACGAAAGGTTGGAACGCATCTCCGTCGCCAGTAAGGCACTGCAACATAACAATAGCAGGGGTTAATAATGACAAACAGAGTAACAGTATAAAACAGGGTAACAGTAACAAAATAGTAACGCTGTAGTAATACACAGTAAGCATGACGACGGGAGTGATTGCTATGTTACGGAGAACACTGGCAGCAGGATCTAGTCTGTCCATCATAAATCTCTCTCTCTCTCTCTCTCTCTCTCTCTCTCTCTCTCTCTCTATATATATATATATATATATATATATATTGATCGGGTCTATTTTGAACGATGAGGTATGTGATCAAGAACCCTGTAGATTAGAAATAGCGTGAATCACCGCTGCCCGGAAATATCGACAGGCTGTGACTGTGCCAACTGCGTAGT
>NW_014577071.1:188042-191490 GCF_000485595.1 Priapulus caudatus
CCTATTTCGATCAAACGCGGACGCTGTGCACGCTCGAGCCTCGCCGATGCGCTCACCACACCTTCCGTGGCGCGCGGCCATGTTAAGGCACATGTAGGTAGGGTTGAAGAGCAGATTCTTGAAGGCCAAAGGAAGGTCCGCAGACTCTTGCCAAAGCCACTCCGCGCCACCTCCTCGTCCGCGCTGCCGTGGTGTTCCTTCACCCGTTCTGCCTGCGCCCGGGAAGCCCCTGCAGTAGAGAGAGATTTAGTAAGAGAGGGTAAGATTTATGGGTGTAGTCGTAGCCATCTCATCTTACTGTATTACCGAGACTCGATCTATCACAATTCTCATTAATTACCATTCACGCTATTCTAATTATTATTCATGCCTTTTGCTCGCGATCTGTCGCTCTTTTTTTAATCGCCGTCTTAATTTTTATTAACCTTTTATATCTACCGTTTTAATTAGTTTTCACTTTTTATGTCTATCGTTCTAATTATTATTGACTTTTTATATCTATCGCTGTAATTATTATCTCCTTTTATATCTACCATGCTGATTATTATTCACGCTTTGTAGCTATAACTACATGCATTACGCAATTAATTACGTTTTGCATTCCGGCACCGCTGCTCGCTATTCAACATTTTATATTTGCTGATATCATTTCTGTGTGTCTCCCGCATGCTAGTTGATATTCGTGCGCCATAGCTCGGGATACACGTGCGCGCTCTGTGGCTTTGTTTCGCTTTACCAAGCTCGCACGCGATCTGCTCTGAATACAGAGATACACTGAATACGCAAAAGAGCAGAAGTCGGCGAACTATGAACTGCTCGCATCATTATTACGACCCCCGGCAATCTTATTATATTTCGTATCTCGCAGAGCTGACATCCCATTATCGTGATGGGGGATCGGGATCGCCATGCAATTTCCACTGCCCCAGACGCCATATCTCGCGTTTCCGTCTACGCCTTTGCCATATCTACAATCCGTCGACGGGTTTTATTTTTACGCAATACGATATACGCGATGATAACTATTATTATTTGCAACCTACCATGCATTTATGTATTAATTGTAGTCATTTTCCTTAACAGCTGCAGGCGCCATATCTCACGTTCACATCTACACTTTTGCTATATATATATATATATTGATCGGGTCTATTTTGAACGATGAGGTATGTGATCAAGAACCCTGTAGATTAGAAATAGCGTGAATCACCGCTGCCCGGAAATATCGACAGGCTGTGACTGTGCCAACTGCGTAGTAGTAGACCCAGGCGGCGGTTTATTTATTCACCCGCACATACATAAATCGAAGCAGATTTACAAGCACCTTACGCCACTGCTTCACTCCCTGATAACGTTAGCTTGTCAGTAGGCTTCCTCTCAGGACGACTAAATCGTATAGCAGAGATGCGCCTATGTGCGGGAAGATAGCAGAGCAGCCGAGTAGCCACTAGGGGGCGTGTGCGTTCGTTCAGATTTATCCTTTGAGCTGCAAATGTCGCTCGATGGCGGTCTCTGCGGTCGCTCACTTACCGGGTAGCGCTCTGGGAAATCCGAGCATCGGTATGGAGATGAGGAGACAGATGAAGGCGGCTCCGAAGAAGCCGATCCACCAGGCTCCGACCCAGTTTGAACTCGATGGCTGAAGCCCGAGCCTAGAGCGAAACGCATCGACGATGTAGAATATCATACACAATGGCGGTGAAATGCATGTTCTGCTAGAGATACCGAACGCAATTTCCAGTTGCAGCTTCTATGGGTATTTATACATGCAACTAAAAATGTCGACCCTTCCCCTAAGGTTCAAATAGACGATGCGTGATGAAATAAAAAACTCTAAATTATTTTATCCGCGGGAAAATTTTATTTGGTATTTTTTTTATACGCATGATTTCAGTACAAGATCGATATAAGATTAATTGGCGGCATATATTCGTGTTTAGGTGGTTATATTACATACGAAATCTCTTGGGAATTGATCTGGCGAATGCGTGCACGAAACCAAGTCACGTTTCTCTTAGAAATGGATTGCGGAAAATCTCGGGAGAGCGCAATAAGTGCAACGGACAACTTGACCGCAATGTTGCGGCGGACGGAATCGAATATATTTCAGAATGTCCTTCAAGCCTGCACGATTGCGTGTACGATTGCGTGTACAGCTGTCGTTGCGGTGTACGCGTGCACGTTCGTGCGTGTATATGTGCGCGTATTTATGCGTGCCAGCGCGCGTAAGCACACGCGTGCACGTTCGTGCGTGTACGTATGCGCGTATGCACGCGTGCGTGCGCACGGGCGCGCGTGAGTTCACGAGGATACCCACGCTGTAGAATATGATCACTTACTCGGTCGGGTCGACCATCGGAGCATCGACGTAGATCTGCAGCAGATATCCGCCGGCCATGTATCCTATAGCGGGCCCTACTAGCGCCATCGTGTAGTAGATAGCTGGCAACAATAAAACGTTACACATTCATTTACGAACGCGTGCGATACAGAGATGAATGCTAAATGTAAAGATGCTAGAATGAATCCTCGATAGCCTACTTCGTGTAATTCCAGTTTTCATTAGAGAGAAATATTTAGCGCTATAACATTACAACGGCAGCATAAACAACAACGATAACGACAACGACAACGACAACGATAACGACAACGACAACGACAACGACAACGACAACAACAGCGACAACAACAACAGCAACAACAACAACAACAACAACAACAACAACAATAATAATAATAATAATGATAATAACATGAACATCAACGAAATAGTCGAGCACACCAGCACGCGGTCTTTGTATACTCCATCTAATCTGCCGGCGTATTTTCCTTGACAAATGCGTTTTCCCCCTAAACAACCTAGCAAACTACTTCGACGTTATCTCACAAGAACTTGTGGCCCGAGGGAGAGAGAGGCGACTATAAATAGAGTACGCCGCACGTTTACATAAGTGATAGGCGTGTGACATCGTCAGCAAGGCGCGACTGTCGGGTCACTGACTCGCATTGGGAATTGAGGGACCGCGCGCGCGTGTCGCCAGCCGACAGATTTTCGTCATCCACGAGGCTGAGCGCGCGTGTTAACGCACGTCGGCCATCTCCCGTTAATCGATGAGCCACTTACGCTCCACTTACAGCGCGGCCGGAGTTGCTACAACAAGCACCGGTAGGATTGCCGCGAGGCTGCGCGCGTGTGAAGGAATGATGTCCACTGTCGGGGTCAGTGGCATGGTCGGTGTTGCTGGGGGCGCAGAATCACGGACAAGATAATGATGATATCGCCGACGTGCGGTAGTTGATGAGGGGCAGAGCAACTAAAGTAATCAGGGTCGAGAAAGAAGTGGGCCGACGATGATCATGGCTAGATGAGTCGTAATGGGCATGGGATGTGGATGATGCGAAGATGGTGAGATGGTTAGGGTTGGGGATATGGGCGCTGAGACGATCA